>NW_025213081.1:19483-30398 GCF_004010195.1 Chiloscyllium plagiosum
AAGCTCTGTTGGTGTATCTGCACTGGATCCCCACACAGATATCACTCAGCAGGAGATACTGGCAGGCAGCAAGGAGATTGGTAGCTTGTTTCGATGGACAATTTAAAGAGAAGTTGAAGTTCTTTGAAGAGACCATTGAATGACTGCTTGATTACTTTGACAATCTCATGAGTAAGTCTAAGCCTTATTATAGAGCTCATGGATTCTGTCCAGAGTGAATACTAGGTGAGTGGACATAGTGTGGCCATGTGGAACATGAGGGAGCAGGGGAGGTAAGGAAGGTACACGGGAATCATGGCAGAGTGAGGAAGGGCCAGAGGCTCAGGAACGAGGGGGACCGCACCTCACACTCAATTACAATGTCCCAGTGAATGAGGGAGGATCTGCTGGCCTTGGCATCTGCCCACTTCCATTCCTGCCCCGAACCTCTTTCCACAGATCCTGGTGCCACCCCTTTCTCAAAGTGAGAGCAGCATGGGTGAGCACTGCCAGGCAGGAAGCAGAGTGGCAATGCTGGGCTCCACATCACAATTACTGCCTGAAGGTGAAAATCTTGATCAGTTCGTTCTGTTTTAAGGACAACATTTCAAGAGTCTTGTTCTTGAACCATACCCCTCAAAGCTGTCAACGTAGCGATATGGCAAATTGTCGATGTGTTTAGCAGGACTGACTCCAAATCCACATGATGCCCTGACCTTATTTCAGAAAACGTTGGGATTCCACTGATTGGTGTGTTAATTCTAACTAGTTATAGTGGAGTTGGGAAATAAGCATCACCTGAATGAATCGTCTTTATCGACCATACTTATTGGACATAATATCAGTCGGGAGAGCACTTGCTAATGGGCTCCTGAAGATAATATCCCGAGCAAGGGAGAGGAATGCCTGACTCATTTACCAAGGTGACTCCAGACATTGACCAGCTCCCCACACCAGCACAAAAGCAAAATGCTGAAATAGCTTTCTGCTTATCAGGCATAATATTTGATTGTATTTTATTTTAGAACAACAGAAAAAGGAACTGCGAGGAACATTTGTCTCAGTTTTTCAAACGTTAACTTAATAACAAAGTTCCTCCAGCTGTGCAATGGATCCAACCATCAGATACGAAAATCTCACTGCTGGCCATCCTGATCAACTGAAAAAAGGTAGAGGAGATCAGGAACTGGCAGGTACTGAGCAAAGGTCATTCCTGTGTCGTTTATTCAGTTTGAGTAAATCTAGAGCTCATGATCACAGTGAAAAAGATCCTTTCACTTTCCTCGAGTTAACATCTTGTCAGGAAATGATGGATGTTAAAACTGAACAATGAAACAAAACGGGTCAGAAGTCTCCATCTCAATCTCTTTACTTTTTCGCATTACTCATTCACATTGAAATCATTGAAATCTTACTTAAGATAAATTCATCGGATGAGATTGACGCAGTTTTGAAAGAGTTAGTTAATGTTGTGAGATGGATGTAACTGTATTGTATTCCATCGAACCATATCGATGACAAGGGTGAAGTGTGCTGATATTTCACTGTGTCATTTTCATCGCGTTCGATGGAAGGTTTCTCTTTCTGAGAACGAAGGGTTTCCTTGGGTTATTATCCCAAACCTGCCTCATTAGCGACTGACTCCATTCCTACAATGCTCCTGTTGTCCAATACTCACCCAATCCGAGCACTTGCTTCAGCGGGAAGAGATCACCGCTGCCGAGATATCCCTGTGTACCTTGTCAGCCTTGGTGCTGGCACATCCTCAAGGGGGTGTTTCTCAGCTGGACGCATACTGCCTGTCCCAGAGCTGCCTGTTCCAGAGCTGCCTGTCCCACAGCTGCCTGTCCCAGAGCTGCCTGTCCCAGAGCTGCCTGTCCCACAGTTGCCTGTCACAGAGCTGCTTGTCCCACAGCTGCCTGTCCCACAGCTGCCAGTCCCACAGTTGCCTGTTCCAGAGCCGCCTGTTCCAGAGCTGCCGGTCTCAGAGCTGCCTGTCCCAGAGCTGCCTGTTCCAGAGCTGCCTGTTTCAAAGCTACCTGTTCCAGAGCTGCCTGTCTCACAGCTGCCTGACCCAAAGCTGCCTGTCCCAGAGCTGCCTCTCCCACAGTTGCTCGTCCCAGAGCTGCCTGTCTCACAGTTGCCTGTCCCAGAGCTGCCAGTCCCTCAGCTGCCTGTTCCAGAGCTGCCTGCCCCAGAGCTGCCTGTCCCGGAGCTGCCTGTCCCATAGCTACCTTCCCCAGAGCTGGCCTGCACAGCTCATGACCGTATCCATTAGTAAATGTGGGCCAATGGATGCTCTGTTTTGCCTGAATGTCCTTGTGGATACAATGGCACAGAGGATGGACTAGGACCCTAGACCATGCCAGTCTCGCCTGAAGGTGTCACCCAGGTCAGTGCAGTTCCAGCTGTTTGCAAGAACACCCAACTGTTTAGGAAGTCAGTCAATGGCCTTTTCCACTGTCCCTGGGTTAGCATCACCACCTTCTCTCTGCTGCTTCTCTCTCTCTCTCTGACACTGCGACATAGACATGGGCACACAGACACAGTCACACAGACACGGGCACACAGACATTGTCACACCGACGCTGTCACAAAGACACGGACACGCAAACAGGAACTGGCACAGAGATACCAACAAACAGACAAGGGCTCACAGACACTGCGACATAGACATGGGCACACAGACACAGTCACACAGACACGGGCACACAGACATTGTCACACCGACGCTGTCACAAAGACACGGACACGCAAACAGGAACTGGCACAGAGATACCAACAAACAGACAAGGGCTCACAGACACTGCGACATAGACATGGGCACACAGACACAGTCACACAGACACGGGCACACAGACATTGTCACACCGACGCTGTCACAAAGACACGGACACGCAAACAGGAACTGGCACAGAGATACCAACAAACAGACAAGGGCTCACAGACACTGCGACATAGACATGGGCACACAGACACAGTCACACAGACACGGGCACACAGACATTGTCACACCGACGCTGTCACAAAGACACGGACACGCAAACAGGAACTGGCACAGAGATACCAACAAACAGACAAGGGCTCACAGACACTGCGACATAGACATGGGCACACAGACACAGTCACACAGACACGGGCACACAGACATTGTCACACCGACGCTGTCACAAAGACACGGACACGCAAACAGGAACTGGCACAGAGATACCAACAAACAGACAAGGGCTCACAGACACTGCGACATAGACATGGGCACACAGACACAGTCACACAGACACGGGCACACAGACATTGTCACACCGACGCTGTCACAAAGACACGGACACGCAAACAGGAACTGGCACAGAGATACCAACAAACAGACAAGGGCTCACAGACACTGCGACATAGACATGGGCACACAGACACAGTCACACAGACACGGGCACACAGACATTGTCACACCGACGCTGTCACAAAGACACGGACACGCAAACAGGAACTGGCACAGAGATACCAACAAACAGACAAGGGCTCACAGACACTGCGACATAGACATGGGCACACAGACACAGTCACACAGACACGGGCACACAGACATTGTCACACCGACGCTGTCACAAAGACACGGACACGCAAACAGGAACTGGCACAGAGATACCAACAAACAGACAAGGGCTCACAGACACTGCGACATAGACATGGGCACACAGACACAGTCACACAGACACGGGCACACAGACATTGTCACACCGACGCTGTCACAAAGACACGGACACGCAAACAGGAACTGGCACAGAGATACCAACAAACAGACAAGGGCTCACAGACACTGCGACATAGACATGGGCACACAGACACAGTCACACAGACACGGGCACACAGACATTGTCACACCGACGCTGTCACAAAGACACGGACACGCAAACAGGAACTGGCACAGAGATACCAACAAACAGACAAGGGCTCACAGACACTGCGACATAGACATGGGCACACAGACACAGTCACACAGACACGGGCACACAGACATTGTCACACCGACGCTGTCACAAAGACACGGACACGCAAACAGGAACTGGCACAGAGATACCAACAAACAGACAAGGGCTCACAGACACTGCGACATAGACATGGGCACACAGACACAGTCACACAGACACGGGCACACAGACATTGTCACACCGACGCTGTCACAAAGACACGGACACGCAAACAGGAACTGGCACAGAGATACCAACAAACAGACAAGGGCTCACAGACACTGCGACATAGACATGGGCACACAGACACAGTCACACAGACACGGGCACACAGACATTGTCACACCGACGCTGTCACAAAGACACGGACACGCAAACAGGAACTGGCACAGAGATACCAACAAACAGACAAGGGCTCACAGACACTGCGACATAGACATGGGCACACAGACACAGTCACACAGACACGGGCACACAGACATTGTCACACCGACGCTGTCACAAAGACACGGACACGCAAACAGGAACTGGCACAGAGATACCAACAAACAGACAAGGGCTCACAGACACTGCGACATAGACATGGGCACACAGACACAGTCACACAGACACGGGCACACAGACATTGTCACACCGACGCTGTCACAAAGACACGGACACGCAAACAGGAACTGGCACAGAGATACCAACAAACAGACAAGGGCTCACAGACACTGCGACATAGACATGGGCACACAGACACAGTCACACAGACACGGGCACACAGACATTGTCACACCGACGCTGTCACAAAGACACGGACACGCAAACAGGAACTGGCACAGAGATACCAACAAACAGACAAGGGCTCACAGACACTGCGACATAGACATGGGCACACAGACACAGTCACACAGACACTGCCACACAGACATTGTCACACCGACGCTGTCACAAAGACACGGACACGCAAACAGGAACTGGCACAGAGATACCAACAAACAGACAAGGGCTCACAGACACTGCGACATAGACATGGGCACACAGACACAGTCACACAGACACGGGCACACAGACATTGTCACACTGACGCTGTCACAAAGACACGGACACGCAAACAGGAACTGGCACAGAGATACCAACAAACAGACAAGGGCTCACAGACACTGCGACATAGACATGGGCACACAGACACAGTCACACAGACACGGGCACACAGACATTGTCACACTGACGCTGTCACAAAGACACGGACACGCAAACAGGAACTGGCACAGAGATACCAACAAACAGACAAGGGCTCACAGACACTGCGACATAGACATGGGCACACAGACACAGTCACACAGACACGGGCACACAGACATTGTCACACTGACGCTGTCACAAAGACACGGACACGCAAACAGGAACTGGCACAGAGATACCAACAAACAGACAAGGGCTCACAGACACTGCGACATAGACATGGGCACACAGACACAGTCACACAGACACTGCCACACAGACGTGGGCACACAGACATGGGCACACAGACATGGGCACACAGACATTATCACACTGACGCTGTCACACAGACACGGGCACACAAAAAGGAACGCAGACATGGACACACAGACACGGGCGCACAGATATGGGCACACAGACACGGGAAATCAGACATTGGCACACAGACACTGGCACATAGACACTGGTACCCAAACACTGGCACAGAGATACTGGCACACAGATATTTGCACATAGACACTGGAACACAGACCCTGGCACACAGACACTGGCACACAGACACGGGAAGACAGACATGGGCACACAGACACAGACATACAGACACGGATACACAAATATACAGACACTGGCACACAGCACAGGTACGCAGACACTGGCACACAGACACGGGCACGTAGACACTGGAACACTGACACGGGCACGTAGGCATTGGCACACAGACACAGCACACACACATGTGCACACAGACATTGGCACACAGACACGGGCACATAGACACAGGAACACAGACACTGGCACACAAACACTGGCGGACAGACATGGACACACAGACACAGCACACAGACGGGCACACATACATTATCACACAGACACTGGCACACAGACACTGGCGCACAGACACTGGCGCACAGACATGGGCACACAGGCACAATCACACAGACGTGGGCACACATACATTGTCACACAGACACTGGCACACAGACACGGGAAGACAGACATGGGCACACAGACACAAACACACAGACACAGATACACAAACACACAGACACAAAAACAGGCACAGGTACGCTGACACTGGCACACAGACACTGGCACGTAGACACTGGCACACAGACATAGCACACAAACATGGGCACACAGACATTGACACACAGGCATGGGCACACAGACACTGTCACACAGACAGTTGCACACAGACACAGGAACACAGACACAGGCGCACAGACATGGGCACACAGACATTATCACACCGACGCTGTCACACAGACACGGGCACACAAAAAGGAACGCAGACATGGACACACAGATACCGGCGCACAGATATGGGCACACAGACACGGGAAATCAGACACTGGCACACAGACACTGGCACACAGACACTGGCACGCAAATACTGGCACAGAGATACTGGCACACAGACATTGACACACAGACACAGTAACACATACACTGGCACACAGACACAGGAACACAGACCCTGGCACACAGATACTGGCACACAGACACGGGAAGACAGACATGGGCACACAGACTAAGACACACAGACACAGTTACACAAACATACAGACACTGGCACACAGGCACAGGTACGCAGACACTGGCACACAGGCACAAGTACGCAGACACTGGCACACAGACACGGGCACGTAGACACTGGCACACAGACATGGGCACGTAGGCACTGGCACACAGACACAGCACACAAACATGGGCACACAGACATTGACACACAGACACAGGAACACAGACACTGGCACACAAACACTGGCGGACAGATATGGACACACAGACACAGCACACAGACATGGGCACACATGCATTATCACACAGACACTGGCACACAGACACGGGCGCACTGACACAGACACTGGCACACAAACACTGGCACACAGACTGGCGCACAGACATGGACACACAGACATGGGCGCACAGACACAGACACATAGACACTGGCACACAAACACGGACACACAGACACGGGCAAACAGATATGGGCACACAGACACTGGCGAACAGGCACAGACACTGGCACACAGACACTGGTACACAGACACTGGCACACAGAGACTGGCACACATACACTGGCGCAAGACATGGACACAGACAGAGCACACAGACGTGGGCACACATACATTGTCACACAGACACTGGCACACAGACACGGGTGCACAGACACAGACACAGACACTGGCACACAGACACTTGCACACAGACACTGGCGCACAGACATGGGAACACAGAGGGTGTGTGCTGTCACCGCCCTTGGAGCATATCCGGACATGTTGGTGCCAGATAGCCAAGGGTTTTGGAGGCACAAGCAGTGAGTCAGAGCCATCGGGTTTCACACTCGGAATCCCGTTTTGGAATGCCTGGCTCACAGCTTTTCTTTGCTTTTCGTTATTTCTCTTGTTTTTATCTTTTTGACTCACAGCGGTAGTGTTTATTTTCCTCCAGCACCCATTTTTTGTATGCAGGTGTCAGACATAGTGACTGAACAATGAGTGCATAAAATGTTCTTGCTGTTCCATAAGCAGGAAGAAAGGGAACACCTGAGTGGCCAGTGACAAGCAGAACCCCTCTCATCAAAGACCAGTGCTGCAGGATCAAACCGTGAAGGGGAACGGCAGGGAGGGACATAGTTAAAAAGCACACAACACCAGGTTTAATTGGAAGCACACGAGCTTTCGGAGCGACGCTACTTCATCAGGTGATAGTAGGGAGGGACATAGTTTCTATTCAGCAGGTGCGAGGGTAGGAACTCAGATATGAATGATGTGAGAGACAATGCTAATGAGGTTGATGATAAGCAGTAATCCCCACTTCTAGGTATCTTGCTGTTCCTTATTGAGAACCACATGTCTGGAACTGCAGGAGTAAAACACAACAAATTCCTCCCAACATTGAGAGGAGTCTCAGTGGCCTTTTCCCATCATTGTCTCAGACTTCTCCCCATCGTCCAAGGCCTTCACAGCCGTACAAGGTTCTGCCCCATGTGTCTGTTGTTTGTAACTGTCCATAAACGACATCACTTCTATTTATTGCTCAGTTTAGATCTTCAAGCTCCTGTTTCTGAATGTTCTCAAATTGAAGGAACACGTGTTTTGTTTATTCACTCCTGGGATGTGGGGGTCACTGGCTGGGTCCAGCATTTATTACCCTGTCCCTAGTTGCTCCTTGATAAGGTGGGGAGAGCTGCCTTCTTGAAATCACTATAGTCCACGTGTTGTCGGTTGATGCACAATGCCCATAGGGAGGGAGTTCCAGGATTTTCACTCAGTGTAAGTGAAGGCATGATGGTAAATTTCTGTCAGGGTGGTGCGTGGTTCAGAGGGGAACTTGCGGGGGGTGGCGTTCCCATGTATCTGCTGCCCTGGTCCTTCTAGATGGAGGTGGTGAGGGTTTGGAAGGTGCTGCCTGAGGATTTTTGCTGAATTCCTGCAGTACATCTGGTAGATAGTACACAGTGCTGCCCGTGAGTGTCTGTGGTAGTCACCTCTGGTGATCTATGCTCTCCTGGATGTCTCCATCATGCTGTCTGTAAAGATTCTCGGCACTGCATTTACACTTTAGACGTTTTGTAATCTTTAAAATATGGGATTTGTTTAGTCAACAAAGCAATAACCGTTAACAAGGTTAAATTGAGATATTCCTGCCTCAGTCTTTCTTATTGCTGGTGTTATTAATTCAGGAATGGAGTGAGGAATAGCACATAAGTCATCAGAAATTTTATAGTAGTTAGCATTTCCACATTGTGAGTATAGAATATAATCATTTCTGGCAGTAATGAGATGGAATAGCACTGTTCAGTTTCTCCTGTTCTCTTTCCCAGTATTGTTCCTTATCCAAGCTGACTGTTCCCCACCCAGCACAGCAGGACCTGCATTCTCCATCACGGAGCTGGTGTTGCTGAATTAAATCAGCAGCACTATCATTCTTGATGAAGGGCCTATGCCCGAAACGTTAACTCTCCTGCTTCCTGAAGAGGCCGGACTTGCTGTGCTTTTCACTCGACTGTGAAAAAAACTCCAGCATCAGCAGTCCTCGCTTTCTCTGAGCACTATAATGTCTTGTCTGGGTCAAACCCACGGGAAATGCTGACTTGTTTTCTCCATGTGAACAGTTCCTAAACGAAGGATAAATGTGAGAATGTTTCATCTCTTCAATGAAATAAAAATGAGAATTAGACAAATACGGGCAGATGGGATCTAGCTATAAGGTACCTGTTTAAATATGTTTGAATGCAAAGCTTTTCCAGCTATGATCAAAAGCTACATGGACTCATTTGATTGATACTCCAATGATAATCTACTCATAAGTAAACCTCCCTTTCCTGATGTTACCCTGAAACATTAACCAATAGATCCCTCTGCTGGGAATGTCTTTTTCCCTGTAATTCATGGTAAGTTTACATGTTCCCTGTTGTCACTTGATACTCGCCATCTCTCTGTAACCGAACGCTCCCCTCCCCCTCACTCTGAGGTGCAACTCCATAACCTGTTGCGATGTATTTGGCGAGAGCTGTTTTCTGGGGATGGGGACCTTCCTCACACTCCTCAGGTGCTCAGAGGAACCATTACATCAGCTCATTGACTTGTGGCTAGTCTGGAAGTCTGAACAGGGAGATAAACTGTATGATCAGTCAGTACTCTGTGAACAGGGGAAGAATGTGCTAATTTAGCATTTCTCACTCTGCTTAGCTCGCATTAAGGTGACTGTATATGAGTGCAGTATGACATGAGGATCACAGATATTTAGTTCCATCACCAAGTGTTTGAGCGATGACAATTTCTTCATTAGTTTTATTAATCCTCAGTGCCTTACCATCTGCATTTATTAGCTGTGAGATGGACAAAGCCCATGACCATCTCGACAATAGACCCAGGAGGGCTAGTAACATTGGTTTTGGGTTTACTCCCTGAGTTAGCCATGGTCTGAAAAGTAACTCACAAAATAAAAATCCAGGTTGCAGTTCCTGTTTGGGCCCCAGAGCCGAACTGTGTTGGGGGCGGGGTCTGGTCCAAAGTGACCAGGTGAAGCTGAATGAAGGGGAGAAAATGGAAACAAGACAATGAAATGTACCATCGGGAGCAGCTCGGGGAATGGACAGCGTCAGGCATGTCCAGGGAAAAAGAGATCAGGCTGGGTAACCAGATCAGACTGGATTAGTGAATGCTCCACACATCCCCACAAAGGCCATCATGACTGAAAGCTCCATGTGTATACCAGGAGCCATACTTTTAGCTTGGAGGAAGGGAGGGAAATTGATGCTGAGGTTGTCCAGAATGACTCGGGAGCAAAACATACCTGACCTCGTCCTTATCAAACTGCCAGCTGCAGTTCCATCTGTCCAGGACAGTATCGGTAAGAGTGACCATCACACTGTCCCATCTTCACATTGAGAACACCCTCCATCGTGTTGTGTGGCACTATCACCGTGCTAAATGGGACAGACTTCAAACAAATCTACTAACGCATGACTGGGTCATCCATGAGGTGCTGTGGCCCATCAACAGCAGCAGAATTGTCCTCAAGCGCAATCTGTAACCTCAAGGCCCGGTATATCCTCCACTTAACAACTACCATCACGCTAGGGGATCAATCCGGGTCCAATGGAGAGTGCAGGAGGGCATGACAGGAGCAGCAGCAGGCATATCTGGACATGAGCTGTCTGCTTGGTGAAGCTACCAAACAGCATAAGCAGCAAGTGATCGACAGAGTCAAGCGATCCCATCACCAACAGATCAGATCGAAGCTCTGCAGTCCTG
>NW_025213082.1:0-4373 GCF_004010195.1 Chiloscyllium plagiosum
CAAATAATCTCATCCATCAGGAGGACAGTGGGTAACTTTAAGACTCATCGGCTGAGACAGTAGAAGGCCCAGCCCACTCCTACATGTATATAACGTGCGGGGATTACAATCTGTGTGTGTGCCTCGTGGGAAGCCATTGAGGTAACACCCGATTCTGCAGAATCGAATAAATAGTTTTGGACGAACTCCTCCGTGTCTTTGTTCTTGGGAAGGGAAGCAGAGTGCCTGATGGGGGTGGGGGGTCGCAGAGTCCCCTATCTTGCACAGTGAGTGTGAGGCAGCAGAGAGAATATGGTGACCCTTATCCTGACAGAGTGGGGAAGGTTATTGATGCTTGTCCTGTTTTGCTGGACATTTCTTCAGACCGCAAATACTGCACTGAGATAGGTGGCGAGCGCAGACCAGGCTCGGTGGGTCTGGTAGTGTGATCCCTCTGGGAAGAGAATGGTTCCCTTTTGTACTAGCCCATCCACCAGGACCTCCATGCTGCTGTCGACAAACCGTGATGTAATTTCCGGGGTAAACTGTGCAGGGCAGCTCCAAACTGAGAAATCTCAACCGTGTGCCCATTGGCCTTTTACAGATGACCCCAGGGTCAGGAATCACGGAATATCCAGGGGCATCCGGGCGATGGTGAGTACTTCCAGTCATGATGGGTAGGAGAATCGGGCTTGCAATGTATGAGAGGGACACTATGGAGTGGGCTGGGTAGTTAATGAGATGAGTTTGGTAAGATAGCACCAGGAAACTAGCTCGGCCACGTGCAGACAACCCCTCTGTCACATTAAAGAAAATGTCACTGAGGCAGTTTTTTGTTAGGTTCAGCCCAGTGAGGCGAAGACTCTGCTGTCCTCACCCCCAGTTACAAAGCTGGAGAACAAAGGCTCATCCAAAACTCTCCATCGCCTGAACTCACAGCAATATTCCTTTCACTAATTCTTCATAATACTGACCTGTGTTGCATGATAGTATCGAAATGTCTTCATTTCAGCATTCTGAAACCTGTGAACTTATCCTTCAATGACATTTTTTCTCAGTCTCCCCCACTCTGCCTCCACTCCAAAACACACTCATTGACAGTCATACTGCACGAGACTGCCAGTATGGCTGACCATTTGGCCCAGCTGGTCCATGCCAACTAAAATGTCCATCCACACTCACCCCATTTCCCTGCCCTTGCTCTGTATCCCTCTAATCCTTACCTATCTGTGTATTTGTCCAAATCCCTTTTCAATGTTGTTATTGTACCCACCTCAATCACTTCCCTTGGCAGCTCAGTCCATATGCGTACCACACACTGTGTAAAAATGTTGCCACTCAGGTTCCTTTTTACATATTTTTTTCCTTTCCAAACATTAATGGATGTCCTCTAGTCCTCGATTCCCCTACCTTTGAATAAGGGCACATTTGTTACCGCCCAGTCTTCCGGGTCTATGGCCCCTGAACTGTCTTCTCTCGCCACCTGCAGTGTTCTTGGATATATCTGGTCAGGGCCAAGAGATTTATCTGACTTTATGCATTCTAATATGTCCATCAGCACCTCTACTGTGATATTGACTGTACCAAGATATGACAACTAACCTCCCAAAGGTCACAGGTCTTCATGTCTGTCTTTATGGTCAACACAGAGGGGGAATTGAGGACCTCAACCATCTCTTGAGGTTTTACACATGCGTGCCTATTTTGGATTTTAAGACGTCCTATTCTCTCTCTGGTTGTTCGTTTTCTTTACTATACTGATTTTGGATTCACATAAATCTGCTCAGCCAAGGCTATCTCATATCCCCTTTTCGCCTTGCTGTTTTCCTTCTTCAGTAAACTCCTATATCCCCTGTGTACCTCCAGAGATTCCCTTGGTCCCAGCTGTCTGGATACGTGAGCCACGCCTCCTTTTTTTACTGGTCAGAGCCTCAATATCTCATGTCATCCAGGGTTCTCTCTTCCAGCCTCACTTTCCCTTCATCCTCACAGGAACATATAGACCTTGACCTCGAGCTATCTCACTTTTGAAGCCCTCCCACCTGCCCGGGATCCTTTTACCTGGAAACAAACTGTTCCAATCATCCCCTGCAATCCCCTGTCCAATTCCAACAAAATACGCCTTGCCCCAATTTAGAACTTGATTCTGTGGACCAATTTTGTCCCTGCCATTACTATTTTAAAACTAATACAGCTCTAGTCACTATTCCCAAAATGCTCGCCCACTTTACCTCCGTCACCTGTCCGACCTTATTTCCCAACAGTAGGTCGAGTTTGTCCGTTCCCCAATAGGTACCTCTCTATATTGCTTGTGGAAGCCTTCCTGAACACACTTAACAAATTACATTCCATCTAAGTTCTTAACCATCTGGAAGTACCAGTCTATGTTAGGAAAATTAAAATCGCCTATTATGCCAACCCTATTGCTCCTGCAAGTCTCGCCAGTCCCATTAATTATTTGGAGGCTTATAGTGCAACCACTATAACATCACCATCCCCCCCTTACGTCTTTGCACCGTTCACCTCATTGGATATTATCTCAGTTATTTCAACTTTAAATGCTAGAGTGATATGCGCCTTAATCAGAACTATTGTTATTTATACTGATTCCATTTATATCTCTTCCTCACATTGATTTTCACATTCGCAGCACCCCTTGTCAATGTACAGTGGAGATATGGAGCTGTAAATGGATGGGAACTGCACATCCTGTCACTTCCAGCATTGGTTGCATTTTTCACCACACTGGGCAGTGATCTAACAGTGTTACCGAACAATGCAACAGCCTGGATTTATATATGAATGAATCAGTGCGGACTGCACAGCTTCCCATGCTGAACATTTAGCACAGGATTATGGATCAAGCATTGGTGTGGGCTGCACTGAGTTTCACTCTGGACATTGCTGGGTTGCATACAGCTGTACACTAGCCGGATCTACACAGTGCTTCATCCTGAATATGTAATGGATTGGCTGGTTATGCGAGTTGGATTGCCAATGTGAGAGTACAAAACATCTGACAATACCTTTATTTTGTGTTTTCATTCTATTCATTGGACCCCTCAAATCCTGACTTATCCTGTTAGACCCATCCTTCTGGATGAGTGATGGTGAGTGTTGTTGCAGCATCTGAGTCTGCAACATGACCAAGAAACGGAGCAGAGGCTGCAGAGAGGGGAGTCTCCGTAAAATGGAATGGGGGAATCACAATCAGATCAGCCGTGGTCTTAGTGAATGTTGGGGCAGGATTGAATGGGCCACGAATGCAACCTATTCATATATTTCTGTTTGTTCCAAGCAAACTCCCCTTCTCTCCCTGTGTCCCATACTGGTCGGGAGTGAGTCACCTCCTCCTGTCCTGACATAAAAGGATGTTGGGGCCTCACTAACCTCCAGATTTCCCTGTACCCCAGTTTCGAGCTCTGAGTGACTCCCTCCTGTCCCTGTCTCACAGTCTCAAGCAGTTGAATGACTGCGTCCTGTTCCTGTGTCCCAATCTTGGGCAGCTGAGTGACTGCCTCCTAATCCAAGGTTTGCGACAGTAGATGTCCTCCTCCTGCTACTGACTAACAGGTTGCAATAGCTCTGTGCTCACTTGCTGCTCCTGTGGAATGGAGTCGAGGGCCTGAATGGCCTCTTCACATTCCTTACAGCTTCACTTGGCAAAAAGCCTTTCTCCTGTTTTTGTAAAACACCATCAAAATCTGAATGATGTATTTTTGTATTTTACTCTCGGCAATTGAACAAACAAGTTGCCTGACAGAATTCAGAAGCTGAATAGCCTCCTCCTGTTGCTGTGTTATACACTCAAGAGGCAATAGAGTTTCAGAGATGCACAGCACGGAAAAATACCTTTTGGTCTGATCGCCCATACCAACCAAATATCCTAAATAAATCTCGTCCCCCTTGCCAGCACTTGACCGATATCCCTCTAAACAGTTCCCATGTGTCTATCCATCTAAATGCCTTTTAAATGGTGTACCTCTACCTGCCTCCACCACCTCCTTTGGCTGTTCAATCCATACACACAGCAGTCTCTGTGTGAAAATGTTGTCCCTCATGTTCCTTTTTAAATCTTTCCACTCTCATCGCAAACCTTTGTCTTCTAATTTTGGACTTGCCTATCCTGGGTAAAAGACGTTGAGTGTTTTCCTTATCTATGCCCCTCATGATTTCATAAAACTCTTTAACGTACCCCTCAGCCTCAACACTTGAAAATAGCCCCAGCCTATTCAAACTCTCCCTGTAACTCTAACCATCCAATACCTGCAACATTATTTTAAGTCTCTTCTGCACCCTTTAAAGTTTGACAACATCTTTCCGACAGCAGGGAGTCCAGAATTAAAGGCACCATTACAAAAGTGGCCAAACCAATGTCCTGTACAGATGCAACA
>NW_025213082.1:4390-5743 GCF_004010195.1 Chiloscyllium plagiosum
ACCTGCACCACAAGGTGACACAGGAGCTCAGTGACTAGCATTGCTGCTTCAGAGCGCCATTCAATATGATCATGGCTGATCATCCTTAATCAGTATCCTGTTCCTGCCTTATCTCCATAACCCTTGATTCCACTATTCAGAGCGTGGCGAACTGGGTTTAATTCCATCCTTGAATGACTGTCTGTGTGGAGTTTGCACATTCTCCCCGTGTCTGCATGAGTTTCCTCCGGATGTTATGTTTTCCTCCGACAGTATAAAGATATACAGATGAGGGCAGATTGGCCAGGCTAAATTGCGTAAAGTACCCAGGGATGTGAAGGCGAGGTGGATTAGCCATGGGAAATGCAGGCTCAGAGGGTTAGGGTAGGGGTTTGTCCAATGGGATACTTTTTAGACGGTCGGTGTGGCCTCGATGGGCCGAATAGCTGTTTCCTCACTGTAGGGATTCGATAATTTCGATGGCGTTCTCCTTGATTGGCAGCTTTTGACAGGACCCTACCTCCATGTCTTGCATTGATTTGTCTTGCCAAAATGCAACACCTCATATTTAAGTAAAATAAACTCCATCTGTCACTCCTCGGTCCACCTAAGCAAAGTCCCATTATAGCCTGAGAGATAATTCTTCACTGTCGACTACACCACCAAATTTAGAATTATCTACAAACTTACTGACCATACTTCATATACTCAAATGCAAATGATTTGTATAAGTGACAAAAGGCAGTGGACCCACTATTGATCTTTGCGGCACACCACCGTTCACAGGTCTCCAAGTTTAAAGAACAAATGTCCACTGTCACCCCTGTCTCCAGTTTTCAAGAAAAGTTTGGATCTAAGAGGCGAGCTCGCCCTGTATTCCAGGCAGTCTGACCTTGTTAACCAGTCTACCATGTAGTACATTTTGGTTTTCATATTGAATTCCACAAAGACAACATCCACTGTCCTGCCTTCAACAATCATCTTCATCGCTTCCTCAAAAAATTCCACCGAGTCAGTGAGACGTGATCTCCAATGTACAGACGTCAGGCTCACCAATCTATAGTTACCTGGTTTCTCCTTACTTTCTTAAATAATGACACTATGTTAGCAGCCCTCCAGTCTTTGACACCTCACTTGTGGAAATCAATGAACAAACATATCAGCAAAAGGCTGAGCAATCTCTTTCCTAGCCTCCCACAAACTTCTGGGATTCAACTCATCAGTCCCAGGAATTTGCTCACCTTCGTACGTTTTAAAATGCCCTACCTCTCCTTGTAATATAGACACTTTTCAAGATATCACGATATAGTTTTTCATTCTCTCGCTCTTGTAACCCCCTCCACATTAAATACAGTAGAGAAATACTTGCTTCGT
>NW_025213082.1:9461-11562 GCF_004010195.1 Chiloscyllium plagiosum
ATTCAATGTTCTCATTCTTGTAATTTTACTCTCGAAGGTCTCACTTCTCCAGTTACTCCCACTGCCTTGTCTTTTTCCACATATTTCTACAACATCTTCTCAGTTAATTAACTGTCTGTTTCTGTCTTTACTGTGAATATCTCTGTCCTTCTGTATCTTTCCCTGGCCTTGGGTTTTGGCTCCCTCGTGTATCGAGTGCTGGAATTGTGTAGCTCAGAAATAATGAAATGGGATGTGTCAAGCTGTTGTTCCCTTCCCAGTATGTCCGATGTGATAATCCATGAACAGGCGTTTTTCAGAAGTCATGAGACACATTCCTGTAACTTGGTCTGTACCTGTGTTTGCCCCTCTCAGGTGATCTTGCTATCAGTAACACGAGGAAGCCCCTTGAGTAAAGGACCAGGCATCTAAATTGTACGACAATACTGTCACTTTTTTGTTAAAAAGTTATTTTCTCCTTTTGTTGTAGAAAGCGATCTTAAAGGCCAAACTGCCTACTGAAAACGGCTGAAGTAAACAACTTATGAGGCTTTTAGTGTTTTTAATAAATAGTAGTAACAATGGCCCAGCTCGCACTGACAGGTTTTCCAGATTTTTTTTCTTGTAGATGTAAAAGTTACCAAGTGCTGCGGGCCCTAGAAGGGTTGGGAGTTTTAGTAAATTATCCCTCTATGCTATTCTCTCTGAAACCTCACTTGATACTGTTTCCTCCTGGATTGGAGAATTGTGTGCAAGAATGCATGTCTGAATGGATTGGATTATTTACAGTGTGGAAACAGGCCCTTCGGCTCAACATGTCCACACCGACCCGCCGAACAGCAATCAACCTAGACCCATTCCCCTACATTTACCCCTAACACTACGGGCAATTTAGCATGGCCAATTCACCTAACCTGCCCATTTTTGGACTGTGGGAGGAAATCGGAGCACCCAGAGGAACCCCACGTGGACACGGGGAGAATGTGCAAACTCCACACAGTCAGCCACCTGAGGTGGGAATTGAACGTGGGTCTCTGGCTCTGGGAGACAACAGTGCTAACCACTGTGCCACCATGCCATCCACGGTGCCACTCTGTGATGTTAATAAATTGGAACAGTTCATTTGTAGACGGTACTGTATCCATCATTCAGTTAAGGTTTCCACTAGTTGTTATTCTAAATTCCTCTTCATTCTTTATGGATTTTCATTAGAGTGTTTAAATATATTGTGTTTTGCATAATGGTGAGTGGTTTGACTAGTAGAATCACATCTGTAACACCCACGTCCCATTTACCTTTAAAATAAGAAAGGTTTGGCATCCAAGCTACCCTCTTAAGCTAGTTTGAGGCAGTCCAGTTAGTCTATAGCAAACTGGGGACTCTTGTCTGGTTCTAAATCGATAATACCAAATTGGGTTTAGACTTACAATCCCTACAGTGTGCAAACAGGCTATTCGACCCAACAAGTCCACACCGACCCTCCGAGGAGTAATCTACCGAGACCCATTCCTCTACCCTATTATTACACATTTACCCGGCAACAAACCCACACATCCCTGAAAACTACGAACAATTTAGCATGACCAATTCACCTGACATGCACATCTTTGAGTTGTGGGAGGAAACCAGACAATCCAGAATAAGCTCATGCAGACACTGGAGAGTATGCACCAGGAGGCTATTAGGTTTAAAGGTCGCGTATGGCAGTTGTTCGTGTCTTGGGTTCTGGATATTGAATTCAGTTCGTTGAAGCAGTGTCTTTGTGTATAAAAATTCTTTCAGTCACTAAGAGTTCTCTGGGTGTGGAAGAAGTGAAGTTGGGGGTTTTACAAAAGGTCATGAAGACAAGGCTGTAGGAATTGACAGACAAGCTGGTGTTGGGGTTGCGTCTGTCTGTGAGGAAATGACAGATAATTACAGCTATAGTTCCGGAATTACATTTGGTGGAAACGCCATCAGAATCGTTGGAAATGGCAAGAATTCAATTTCAAAGGAGGGACTTTGAACATGAGAAGGAATTGAAACAGTTTGAATTATTATGAAAAGTAGAAACAAAAGAAAAGGAAATGAAGAAGAAAGAGAGAAAGGGAGAGAAGAAAAGCAGAGAGTTTCAACTTAAACA
>NW_025213082.1:12372-16833 GCF_004010195.1 Chiloscyllium plagiosum
TAGAAGCTGAAATGGCTGATGATGATGATTGGGTTCAGAGATCAAAGTTTGTTTTCTGTGAGAGATTGAGAAGAATGTGCGACATCTTCTTAAAACATATACCTGTGAAAGTAAGGTCAACTGGCATAGGCAAGGAGTTGATGGTAAAGAGATTGCAGCATTAAGAGGTACAGAAGTATGTAATTCTTTTATGCTGAGACATGAGGAGCTGTCATTCAGAGGGAGTATTGGAGATGAGAAGTACTCCATTATGTAACGTGTGATTGGAGTGTCCAGTGGAAACATCAACAGATTTATTCCACAAAGGGGAAGGAGGCCTTGAGCTTAGTGTTGGCGTTACAACATTTCAGCATTTCAATTGCGAATAACATGCATGAGACAAATCTTTATCATTGATCGTGACCCCTTAAAGTTTGTGGAGAAGTTTAGGGAGAAAAATACCAGTCTGTTTCGATTGAGCTTATTATTGCTGCCACTCAGTTTGAAATTATACAGGTGACAGGGCGAGAAAACTTAAGTTTTGACACGTTGTGGAGATTTGGATGAAGAAAGACAAAGGCATTCTGTGGCAGGAGTAAAATGACTGAAATCAAAACTAGTTGTGAACATTTGTATGCTCACAGTCAATGTAATACATATGCATATCAGGCTACTAATGGAGGACGACTAGGTGGTCTAAAATGAATCCACCATTGTATATTGATGGATTATTGTACTAAAGATGGAGTTGTGAGGATACTATCACTGTAAAAAGGTTATTTTCTCTTGCGCTTTTTTTTAAGAGAGCTTTTAAAGGCAGAGATGCAGAACTGCTGTCTGTAAACAGTTTAAGTAAATAACTGAGATTTTAGGTTTCATTAAAACTGTGATAACAATGGAAGGGCAGTGGCCAGCTTTCCCAGACCAGGTTTCCTCGTTTTGTTTTTAGCAGCATCATTCAGAAGCTGCTGGGGATCCCAAAAGTATTGGAAGTTTCAATACATGATCCCCAGCTGCTTTTCTCTGAGATCTCTGTTGATGTTGTTTCCCCCTGGATTGGAAAACTGCTGTAAGGATCTGTATTTGAATATATCTTTGTGCCAAGTGGTGTGAACCAAGATGGTATGGTATCTAATGTTTGTGGAAGTGTTCCAACATATAAGCTATCCCAAAATGTTCTTTGCTTTGATTGTATTTTAACTAAAGCATTGAATAGATTATATTTTGCTTTATGTCGAGTGGTTTGACCAGTTACAACATATCTGGAAGGCACACTTCCCATCTGTATTCAAAATAAGGAAAGGTTTGGGTCAAAGCGGCCTTCTGGAAATATTTTGCGGGGATCTGGTCTGGTCCACAACACTTGTACCGAGGGGTTTCGGACTGGATCATGTCATTGAAAATTTAATGGAGGGGCAGAGGATGTTTTGCTGGAGGTTGTGCTGTACGTTTCCTCAGACATTCAGGGAGACCTGAGGATGTAGCGACCTAACTCTGAATGGAGCATGGGGACTGTAGTTACAGCATGTGAGCTGAACAACATGAACAACAAATGGAACAGAGGCTGCAGAGAGGGGAAGCTCTGAAAGCACAGAGTGAGTGTGTGTGGGGAAAGGAATCTGCTGTATCCACCCCGGGTTTTCCAGGACCAGCTTCCCAAACTCCACTTGACCTAGGATCAAAGTGTGAAGGGCCCTGACTGAACAAGGAGCTGATCATAGAATGGTGTCACCTCCTTCAACACGACCTGCAGCTTCACACCAGGAGGAGGATGGTGCTGCCAGTGGCTGTTAGGGTCACTGTTTCATTCAGCTTCTATGATCCAGAACTTTCCAGGCAGGACTTGGTGACATATCCCTCATTTCCCAGTATCTCAACATCAATGTCACCATTCGGTGATGGAGGATATATATGGTGGATGAGATAAGTAGATTGTTTCTCCCACAGCAGGGAGCTGCAGTTTTATCCAGTATAATGGGATTGCCGATGATGTACATGGCTTCTGCGAAGTACCCATGTCAATGGGTAGAGGTAGAGGAACTGAAGGAGCTCTCGATCTCGACTAATATTACAGTATGACCATGCACACTACATCATGTTGGTGAATACCGACTGTCCTGGCAGCAGTCACGGCCTCTTCATTCAGAAGCAGTCAGCCATTCCCATTGTCATCGGGTCTCCACGTAGAAAGAAATGAATATATCTTGAATAAAGGCCGTCCCCTTGATTCACGTTTCAAAACACCATCCCCACCACCAATCAAACGCGTCAAAGTATTCCATGTGTTCAGAGAGCAATAGGGTCACTTGAAGTATCTGGGAGCAGACGATCAGGGATGGAGCAAAACCTCCTGTGTCTGAACGGATCTGAGTGAACGCCCCAGTACACAGCATCAATACGTCTTGTAATCTATCTCAATTTCAGTAACATATTACTTTCCCTTATTCCTCTAAATGAAACAACGGGATATATCATATTAAATTCCACCTGCCAAACTATTCTCTATTGCCCTTACCTCTCTGAATCTATTTTCAGACTCTCCACCTTCTCTTTATAATTTAACTTCTTGCTTACCACAACGACATCACCAAACTCAGCATCTGTATATCTGTTCTTTCCTCCTGATCATTAATATAGATTGTAAATAGTTGAGAACCCAGTGCTGGTCACTGTGTGACCTTCTTGGTTACGTTCTCTCTAACTGATTGAGACTGATGTATCCTGAGTGCCTGTTTCTTGTATGATACCCAGTCCTCCCCCATTTCTGTGCAACACAGTCAAAGAGTTGAATAAGAACAAGGAGCATCTGTGAAGAATCCAACCCCTCGATGAGGCTGATGTCAACGCTGCCTCTGTTCCACTTTCCTGCCATCTCTCCATCCTAAAACTCTAGTCTCTTGTTGTAGATTGCGACACATGAAACAAAATCCACTCCACATCTACACATTCAATTACTTTTAGCATTTTAGCGACCTCAATGAGATCTCCTTTCATTCTTATAAACTCGAGAGTATAGGCCTAAACTGCTCAATTATTCTTCATAAGACAAACACTTCAAATATGGAATCAATCTGATGAAGCTCTTCTGAATTGCCTCCAATGGAAATACCTCATTCTGCAAGACACCCAAACTGTACTCCTGTTGCAGCCTCACTAATGCCTCGCATAGATACACCAACATTCCCTACTTTTCTACTCTATCCTTTTCATAAATAAACACTGAAAGTAGGCTTGCATTTCTCATTATTTGCAGTATGCGCAGGCAGATTTTCTGTGATATGCAAGCTGACACCCAAATCCCTATGCCCCCAAACACTTTGATCTTTCTCTCCATTTAGATAATAATTTGTCTTTCTATGATACTGGCCAACTTGAATAGCCCATATTTATTCACTTTAATTTTCCTTGCCAAATGTTGGCCCATTCACCCAACCTATCCATATAGTTTTACAACCTCTTGCATCATCATTCCGAAGTAATTTCCCACCGACGTGGGCGTCATCTGAAAATGTTGCATCTTATTTTCTATCCCATCACCGAGTACAGTAATACCATCGATCGCAAATGGTTGAGGCATGAGTACTGAAATCAATGGCACCCCACCAATTGCATTTGCCAAAATAAAATGACACATTTATTCCATCTGACTCCATTTTGTTGGTTAACCAATCCTCCATCCAAGCTAATAAATTACTCCTAAAACAATATTGTCTGACCTTACCACTTACTCTTTGGAGAAGCGACATATCCAATGCCTTCAGGAAGACCAGATCAGTTTCATCTCCCATGATCCACCTTGTTTGTGACATCTTCAAATAACTCAAGCAAACACTTCAAACATGATTTAGAGTTCGTAAAACCATGTTGACTTTGACGGATTGTGGTTTAACTTTGCAAATGTCCTGAACAATGGACTCTAAAAATTAGCCTTAAATTATAATAGTTTATTGTTACCCTTTAGTCCCTAATGTATACCATTATTATAAGTTCTTCCCTTTCAAAAGCCTTTACGTTTTCTTTGAATTCCGATTTAATGGGCACATGTTTTTAAGGGATCTGCTCCAGTTGCGGTGTAAGAGCCATGTGTGGCTGAATGGATCCATCATCCTGCTGGTGTACAAACTCGATGGGCTGACATCTTTCTGGTGTTTCCATATTGTCGTCTCCAAGGCCAGAATGACCTGCTCCTGTTTATGCTTGAGAGGATTGGGAGATTATGGAATCTTCCTGTTGCTGGGTAACATTTTGAGGGGCTGATGGGTCTTCTCATACTTCTCCATAACCGGTGGATATACTGAACGGTCTCCTCATGTATCCCGGAGATGGAACCGAGGGAGTTATTGGTCTTCTCTTGTTCCCATGTAAAAGACACGTGTCTAAATTACCTCTTCCTTTCTCATGAAAGAAGCCTCAGATAGTTTTTATCCTTACCCAATTCCCTTGCAATTGGCTCGGTGGGTCTGAATGGCCTCCTGTTATCCC
>NW_025213082.1:17301-23449 GCF_004010195.1 Chiloscyllium plagiosum
CTTTAGAGGATTGGGAGATTATGGAATCTTCCTGTTGCTGTGTAAGATTTTGAGGGGCTCATCGGTCTTCTCATACTTCTCCATAACAGGTGGATATACTGAACGGTCTCCTCATGTATCCCGGAGATGGGACCGAGGGAGTTATTGGTCTTCTCTTGTTTCCATGTAAAAGACACGTGTCTAAATTACCTCTTCCTTTCTCATGAAAGAAGCCTCAGATAGTTTTTATCCTCACCCAATTCCCTTGCAATTGACTCGGTGGGTCTGAATGTCCTCCTGTTATCCTAGTGTAACAATCTCCAGTCACTGTGTGACCTCTTCCAGTTCCTATGTTACAGACTTGAGGAGGCTGAATGGACTGATCCTGTTGCTGTTTAACAGGATTCTGGTGCAGCATGGCCTACTGTTATAGGGTCGAGTGGCTTATTGGCCTCCTTCTGTAAATGTATATCAGGCTCCAGGGGCTGAATAGCCTCGTCCTGTTTTGGTGTAACAGGGCCGACGACCTGAATATCCTCCTGTTGTTCCTGTGTAACAGGCTGGAGAA
The DNA here is from genome assembly GCF_004010195.1 of Chiloscyllium plagiosum. Lineage (NCBI taxonomy): Eukaryota > Metazoa > Chordata > Chondrichthyes > Orectolobiformes > Hemiscylliidae > Chiloscyllium > Chiloscyllium plagiosum. Next base: position 17,849 of record NW_025213082.1, read on the forward strand.
CGGAATGGATTCCTCCATTATCTGTGTAATTTGCTTCACTTGTTGACTCCTTCTGTCATCTATGTTGAAATAAGATCATTCTTAATTTTTGTAAACTCCAATGGCTACTGGGTCAACCTGATCATCCTTTCGTTATAAGCTAGCACCTTCATTGCAGGAATCAGTTGAGGGAACCATCTCTGAGCTGCTTCCAATATAACAACATCCATTCTTCATTGAAGAGATTTAATCTGTACACACTACTCCAGATGTGATCTCATTAAGACCCTGTACAGCAGCAGCAACACGTTATTAGCCTGCTGTAAGGTTCCCACCGAGGTTAGAGCTGTCCCAGCTCTCTGGGGGAATATAGAGCATTGTTGGAAGATCATTGTGCTTCTCTACACTATCAGCATAACGGGAGATCTGGGAAATTAAGGTTTGAGAAGATCACAAAGGATGTGGCGAGATGATCTCTGCCATTAATCTCCCCAGAGCCCACATCGCTCAGATTCCACACAATCTAGTAAGGTGGAGCGCAAAAACAGCAAGGAGGAGCAAACATTGAGGGGAGTTATTTATCAAAGTGAAAGCTGCAATACAAATGCTGGACATTTTATAAAAAAGGAAATGAGATATACACATTTGTGAGTACTGCTGTAATAATGCGGGGCGGCACGGTGGCACAGTGGTTAGCACTGCTGCCTCACAGCGCCAGAGATCTGGGTTCAATTCCCGACTCAGGCGACTGACTGTGTGGAGTTTGCACATTCTCTAGCAAGGTGGAGCGCAAAATCAGCAAGGAGCAGCAAACATTGATGGGAGTTACATATCAATGTGAAAGCTGTTATATATCAAAGTGAAAGCTGCAATACAAATGCTGGACATGTTATAAAACAGGAAATGAAATATACACATTTGTGGCTACTGCAGTAATAATGTACTGTTTACATTATATCTAAACTGTGTTAACCCAATGGAATGCTGATGCTGGGAAAAATGGATTTCATGAGCCCGTGCGAAATCGTTTGCGTTAACATTACGTCGAGCACTGAGCTCGAGATCAGGTTATTTAGGAATTGGTGTTGAGTGATCAGAAGAGCTAATTGAAACTGGAAAGGACCTTTTTGGAACAGTGACCACAATGTATTGGTTTTCTTTTATGCTGTTTGAGTACACGGCAGTTTTTGTTTTATTTGAAGTAACCGTTATAAATCTGAGTCATGCAAGCCAACGAGGTGTGAGGAGAAAATGGGGACTGCAGATGCTGGAGATCAGAGTCGAAGAGTGTGGTGCTGGAAAAGCACAGTCAGGCAGCATACTAAGAGAAGATAAATCGATGTTTCGAGCTTAAGCCCTTCATCAGGAAAGAAGCATATGGGCCAAGGAGGCTGAGAGAAAAATGAGAAGGGGGTGCGACGGGGGAGGTAGCTGGGATTGAGATAGGTAGATGAAGGTGAGGTTGAAAGTGATAGGTGATTAAGGGAGACAGAACGCCTCATCTGCTGCAATCAGTAAACCCAATGTGGTCTTCTCTATATTGGAGAGGCAGGAGGTCAACTTGTGGATCATTTCAGCGAACATCTCTGGGACAGCCACACTGAACAACTCCATCGCCTTTTGGCTGACCACTTTAAATCCCCTTCCCACTCTGCCAAGGACATGAGGGCACTGGGCCTGCTCTATCGCCAAACCCAAGCCACCAGAAGCCTGGAGGAAGAAAGCCTCATCTTCTGTCTTGGGACCTTCCAAACGCAGGGGCTCATAGTGGATTTCTCCATTTCCTCTAATCCCACCTTATCCTACTCCAAACTTCCAAGTTAGCACCGCTCTTTTGAATGTTCCTATGTGTCCACCTTCCTCCCTATCAATCTGGTTCACCCTCACTATCACCCAGTGATAGTCCTCTCCGACTATCACTGAGAACCCCACCTTCATCTACCTATTAGATAAAAGGAGGTAGCTTAGAAAAATGTCAAGTGTTGCAGTAAGCCAGTGGATTCAGAGAAATTTAGGACCCAGCAAAGGATGACCAAGAAACTGAGAAGAAAATCAAAATGAGAAAAAGCGTGCAAACGAAAGAAAAATATAAAAACTGCTAAAAAGCGTCTATTAATGTATGAAAAAAAATAAAAACAAGGTCAAATGTGGAACAGTTGGTGCGCGTTCAGAATAATTTATTGCAGAGAACAGATAAATTGCAGGGAAAGGAAACAGTTTCTTTGTGTCCATCTTCACTATCTTCATGGAAGAATGTCCAGAAATTCTTCCAGAAATACCAAGTGACCATGGGACTTGTGTGATTAAAGTCTAAGATCATTCTTATCAGTGTTGAACCTATCTTTAAAAATAAATCTGGATTGAGTATTTATAAATCTGACAGACTAGATGTACTTGATACAAGAATTTTAGAAGAAGCAGCAATAGACATGTTGAGTTCATTGCGGATTGTCACTTTATTTTCCGACACATTCCCGAAAGGTATTTAGCCAAACTGGATAAGACAAAGGTTATAAATATTATCCAATAGTTTAAGAACGGATGAATTTGGAGAATGATGATATACAGACCAGTTATCTTGTCATCCGCAGTCAGGGATCTGTTTGACTCGATAACAAAGAACATGCTACTAGATATTGAGAAGGTAATAACATAACTGGGGAGTGTGAGAATGTACCGATGAAAGGAAAACCAGAAGTGGCAAACATATTTTTGGAATGGTTTGAAGATGATTCTTGTGGACATAGACAATGATGAACCAATGAATAACGTATAGTTGGATATTCGTGAGCTTTTTTTTCAAAGAACTCACACAGTAAGCGCATAAGAAAAGTTAAAGCGAGAGGTATTGGGAAGAATATATACAAATGGGAAAGTAAAAATTCGGTTTACATTCATGTGAATGTAATTGGAATATAGAGGATGTCGTGTACCAGTTGCATCGAATGTTCATGAGACTACACTTAGAGTATTGTTTACCGTTCGGAGTCCCAATCTAAGAAAGAATATATTGACTACAGAGGAACTGCAAAAGGTATTATCCAGATTAATCCATAAAATGGCAAAATTGTCTGATGTGGAAACTCAGGCTGTGATCTCGAGCTTCAAAACATGAGAGGTGATTGCAGTGAAACTTAGAAACATAGAGCGGACTGAATAACAGAGGGACATGGAGAAGTACAAGTAGGCGAGATCAGGAAGAATTCCACGATATTCTACACGGACAAGTCGAACAGAATAATCAGCAAACAGTTAGTGTCCATTAGAAACCAAAGAGGCAATCTGTGTGTCAAGCTGGAAAACATTGATGAATTGTTACATGAGACCTTCACATCTATTTTACTTGGGAGAAGGAGGAGGCAGGTACAGAATTCAAGAAGATGGACGGGGAAGTTCTTGAACAGATTGATATAAAATACGAGAAAGGATTTGAGGCTTTGTTCTGTTTAATTTTGGACCAATCTCCATGTCTGAATGAGTTGTATCACAGGAGGCTATTGGGGTCAAGGGACGAAAGACCCTGACTGAATATTTTAATTAGCTTCTGACCATAAGGGAGGTGCCAGAGAACTGGAGAACTGCTAATGCGATTCCACTTCACAGTAAGGGTGGGCGAGATAGACCAGGGAACTATAGACGAGCTAGTATGAGATCACTGTTAAGGAAACTACTGGATAAAATAGGGATGAGAATATCGAACTCCAATCAGAGTCGCAAGGTTTGATCAGGGATAATCATCATGACTTTATCAGAAGGAAGTCACATCCAATGGATTTGATTGAATTAGTTTGAGGAGGTTGATTGTTTAGTTTTGTAGGAAGGCCTTTGACAGATTTCCACCTGGGTAACTGAAAAATAAAGTAAAATCTCATAATATGAAGGGTAACTTGACAGGTTATAACGAAAATTGTTTGAGTAGCAGGAGACAGAGAGTGGTAAGAGAAGGCTGTTTGTGTGACTGGAGACCAGTGTCCCCTGGTGTACCGCAGGGATCAGTGCTGTGTCCCTTATTGTTTGTGTTATTCATAACAAAATATAGATCTGAATGTGAAGGGGCCTAGGTGGAGAGTGGGGAAGGTGTGATAAGTAAGAAGGTGTGATAAGTAAGTGTATGTTTGACATAAAGATTGACTGGGTGGTTCGCAGTGAAGAGGAAAGCCTTAAGTTACAGGAAGATGCAGATGGAATGGTCAGATGGGCGCATCAATGGCAGATGGAATGTAACCCTGATAAATATGAGATGATATTTACTTTGGGAGATAGAACCAGGCAGGGCAGGAATCAATGAATGGCAGCACACTGGGAACCTCAGAGTGTGCTTCTCCACACATCCCTGAATGTGGCTGGACAGGTTAATGGACTAGTTAAGAATTTGACCTTGGGTGTTGTGTTTCCTAATCAGGGTATAGATTATAAGAGCAATACAGGGTTTTGGTTCGGCCAAAAAGGAGTACTGTATGTAGTTCTGGGAGCCACATTCCAGGAAGGATGTGATTGCATTGGAGAGGGTGCAGAGTGATTCACCAGGATGTTCCCTGGGATGGAGCATATCAGCTATGGAGAGAGGCTGGATAAGCTCGGGTTGTTTACTTGGAGCAGAGAAAGCTGAGGAGTCCATGATTCAGACGGATAAGATTATAAGCGACACGGACAGGGTGGATAGACAGCCGCTGTTTCTTTTAGTAAGAGGGTCAAGAACAAAGGAGCACACTTTTAAAGTGAAAAGTTTGAGGTTGAGAGAGGATTAAAACTTTTTTTCACCTGGAGGGTGTTGAGTTCTGGGATTACTTCCTGAGAGAGGAATTATCACGGGTAATCTCACAATCATTAAAAAGTACTTGGACGAGCACTTGGAAGTGTCATAACATTCCAGGCTATGGGCCTGCTGTAGGAAAGTGGGACTAATATAGATCGTGCTGTACTTCTGTAGGCACAGACTCTATGCCCCTGTAAGTGTATGGTGTGGAAGGTCAATTATTGAGTAGTTTAAGGCAGGAATTGATGGGTTTCTGAAGAGTTATATTCCTAAGGGTTATAAGAGTGGACTGTATTATCTTATTAAATTATGTCAATGTAAGAAATATGAGAAAACAGGTGCAGTTTCCTTACAGTTTCAAACCAAAGAATGGAGAATAGGGAACAGGGAAATGGTAGAACTATGAAGCCACTACTTCCGTTCTGTCTTCACAGAAATCTCAAACAATACAAGGAAAACCAAGTCTAGTGTGGGAAAATTTGTAGAGTATGTGCAACCATAGTAAGTAAATGGTTTAGGATAAATTATTGGGGCTGAAATTAATGGTCATAGACAACACTAACATAATTTTTGAAATGGGAATTATGTTTGAGAAACAGATTGGGAGACAAATGAAAGAGAAGCAATGGATGTTAAACATTTTGATTTTTAGAAAAATTTTGGTAAAGCTCCAAGCCCAGTTTGCAAAATCAAATTTGAGTGGATTGGGGCTAATGTATGGGCATGTTTCTAGAATGGGACAGCTGGCAGGAAACAATGAATAGAAATAAACAGACTCGTCAAGCATCAGCATGACATTGTCTGTAAGGTGTGATTCTGTAAGGTATAAGTCTTTCCATATCTAGTCAAAAAAGGTTGGTGACAAT
>NW_025213082.1:23461-29077 GCF_004010195.1 Chiloscyllium plagiosum
ATTGAGAAAACAGGTGCAGTTTCCTTACAGTTTCAAACCAGAGAATGGAGAATGGGGAACAGGGAAATGGCAGAACTATGAAGCCACTACTTCCGTTCTGTCTTCACAGAAATCTCAAACAATACAAGGAAAACCAAGTCTGGTGTGGGAAAATGGCAGAGTACGTGCAACATAGAATATAGTAAGTAAATGGTTTAGGATAAATTATTGGGGCTGAAATTAATGGTCACTAACATAATTTTTGAAATGGGAATTATGTTTGAGAAACAGATTGGGAGACAAATGAAAGAGAAGCAATGGATGTTAAACATTTTGATTTTTAGAAAAATTTTGGTAAAGCTCCAAGCCCAGTTTGCAAAATCAAATCTGAGTGGATTGGGGCTAATGTATGGGCATGTTTCTAGAATGGGAGAGCTGGCAGGAAACAATTAATAGAAAGAAACAGACTCGTCAAGCAACAGCCTGACATTGTCTGTAAGGTATGATTCTGTAAGGTATAAGTCCTTCCACATCTCGTCAAGAAACTTTGGGGACAATTAAACAATTCACTGGAGTAAGATATTTCACAAATAACCCCTTCCTCCATGATGGAAGAGCCCATCAAATCAGTGTACAAGATAAGGCTGATTCATTCGCAACAATCTTCAGTCAGAAGTGCTGAGTGGATGATCCATTTTAGCCTATGTCCCAGATTCCCCATCACCTTCCCGGATATCTCCTGTCTCATCAGCAGGACGGACACAGCAAAAGTGGCGGCACATTGGGATACAGTTAGAAGGGAATTGCTCTTGACTCCGAATCCCATGAAGTGTCATGACATTTGTTTACACATGGGAAAGGAAACCTCCTGCTGATAACCATGTACCAGCCTCTTTCAACTGATGAATCAGTACTCCTCCATGCTGACTAACACTTGGAGGAAGCACTGAGGGTAGCACGGACGCAAGATGTACTCTGGGTGGAGGATTTCAATGTCCACCTCCAAGGGTATCTCAGCTACATCAATACTGATCGAGCTGGCCGGTTCCTAAAGGATATAACTGCTAGACTGGTACTGCGGCAGATGGTGAAGGAACTAACAAGAGGAAAATACATATTGACCACAGCCTTACTAATCTGCCAGTTGCAGAAGTATCTTTCCATGACAGTATCGGTAAGAGTGGCCACCGCATTGTCATTGTGGAGACAAAGTCACACCTGCATATTGAGAATAACCTCCACCAATGTGGGTGGTACTATCACGGTGCTTAATAGGACAGACTTCAAACAGATCTAGCAGCTCAAGTCTGGGTGTCCATAAGGTGCTATGGTTCATCTATAGGAGCAGAAATGTACACCCACACAACTTCATGGCTTTGCGTATCCCCCTCACAACAATTACTATCAATTCAGAGGATCAACCTTGGTTCAACGGAGTGTGCAGGATGGCAGGAGCAGCACTGGGCATACCTGCAAATGAGGTGTCAGCCTGTTGAAGCCACCAAACAGGACAACGTGTGTGCCAAACAGCATAAGCAGTAAGTGATAGACAGAGGTAAGTGATCCCACAAGCAAAGTGTCAGATCTAAGCTCTGCAGTCCTTCCACATCTTGTCGGGAAACGTTGGGGACAATTAAATAATTCACTGGAGGAAGGGATTCCACAAAAAAACCCTTTCTCCATGATGGAAGAGCCCAGCACTTCAGTGTATAAGATAAGGCTGATGCATTCGCAACAATCTTCAGTCAGAAGTGCTAAGTGGATGACCTATCTCGGCCTCCTCCAGTGGTCCTCAGCAATTCAGTTACCAGTCATCAACCAATTCGATTCAGCCACGTGATATCCAGAAACGGTTGGAGATACTGGATACTCCAAAGAGTCCATACTCTGACAACATACTTGCAATAGTACTGAAAACGTGTGCTCCACAACTTGCCACTCCCCAAGCCAAACTGTTTCAATACAGTTACAACAATGGCTTTCCCCGATTATGCAGAAAATTACCCCAAGTTTCTCCTGTTTACAAAAAGCAAATATATTTCCAAGTCAGGATGGTGAATGCCTTGGAGGGGATCCTAAAGATGATGGTATTCCCACTCTGTCAGTCTACTCTCGATCATCAGTAAAGTGGTGGAAGGTCTCAGTGCTTTTAAGCAGCACGTACTCAGCAATACCCTGATCAATGACGACCAGTTAGGGCTCCACCAGGCCCACTCAGCTCCTGACCTCATTACCTAGGTTCAAATATGTACAAAAGTGCTGAATTCCAGAGATGGGGTGAGAGTGACAGTCCTTTAAAACGAGGTTGCCTTCGACCATGTGCGGCATTAAGGGGCCTGAGCAAAACTGCAATTAATGGGTATCAGGGGCAAACTCCCCGTTGGTTAAAATCATACCTGACACGTAGGAAGATAGTCATGGTTGATAAAGGTCAGTCAACTCAGCTCCAAATCTGTAGGAGTCCCTCGAGCAGTGGCCGAAAACTTCTTCAGGGCTGCTTCATCAATGACCTTCCTTCCATTTTAAGGTCAGAAGTGGGGATGTTCGCCAATGATTGTACAATATTCTGCAACATTTGTGGCTCCTCAGATACTGAAGCAGTCCATGTTCAAATGTGACAAGACCTCGACAGTATCCAGGTTAACAAGTGGCAAGTAATATTCAGGCCACACAAATGCCAGACCGTGACCATCACCAATAAAATACAATCTAACCTGCCCCTTGGCATTCAATGGTGTTACTATCACTGAATCCCCCAGTATCAAAGTCTTGGTAGGTAATCTTGCTCAGAAACTCACTGGTCTCGCCACGTACACACAGTAACTACAAGAGCAGGTCAGAAGCTAGGAATACTGCGGCGAGTAACTCACATCTTGACTTCCAAAAGTCTGTCCATCATCTACAATGCATAAGTCAGAAGTGTGATAGAAGAATCCCAATTTGCCTGGATGAGTGCAGCCCCAACAACACTCAAGAAGCTTTATACCATCCAGGACAAAGCAACCAATTTGATTGTCCCTATATCCACAATGCTCCACCATCAACGCTCAGCAGCAGCAGCATTATTTTACTATCGACATGCTGCAATGAAATGATTCACCAAAGATCCTCAGAGACCATCTTCCCAATCACGACTACGTCTATCTAGAAGGACAAGGGCTACAGATGTATGGGAATACCATCATCTTCAAGTTCCCCTCCAAGCCATTCACTATCCTGACTTGGAAATATATCACCGCTCCTTCACAGTCGCTGGGTCAGAATCCTGGGATTCCCTCCATAATGGCATTGGAGGTCAACAGCAGAAGGTGGACTGCAGCGTTCAACAAGGCAGCTCACCACCACCTTCTCAAGGGCAACTAGGGACAGGCAATAAATGCTGGCCCAGCCAGTGACACCCAGATTCACGAAATAAATAAATATAAATTAACAGAGGAAGGTTGCTGAGGTGTCGCAGGGATCGGTGCTTGGGGCCCAGCTGTTCACAATGCCCTTTAAACATTGAGTTGCTGGAATCAGATACAATATATCCTCGTCTGCTGACAGCACTAACGGATGTGGGATTGTGAGTGGGTGAGGAGAATGTAAAAAAGCACCGAGAAGACTAAGACAAGTGGAGTGAATGGGTAAATACGTGACAGATGGAGAACAATGTGGATAGAGGTGATGGTGTGCCCTTTGGTGGGAAACGATAAATTGGCAGCCTACCATTTGAAAAGGATTGGTGGAAACATATTGATCTACAAAGGGGCGTATGCTCCTTTTTGTTGTTTCCATCGGCATAAACCTCTGAGGTTCCTGCAGCGCAGTGAGTTCTGTAACCAGAAGTCAATACTGGGCATGGCATTGGCACGGTGCCCAGTTTACATGGACCCGCCAATTGGGTAGCTGTAACATTGAAAAAGATCTGGATATCCTTGTACACCCGTCACTGAAAGCAATATTGCAGAAACAGAAAGCAGTGAGGAAGGTAAATGGTGTGTTGATCTTCATTTCAGGGGGATGTGAGTCCAGGAGAAAGGGTGTCTTACTGCAGCTGTACAGACCCTTGGAGAGATCCCATCTTGAACATTGTGCAGTATTGTGCGCAGGTTTGGTCTCCTTACCTAATAAAGGACAAACCTGACATTGAAGGAGAGCAGTGAAGGATGACCAGACTGGTCTCTGGGATGACAGGCTTGTTTTGGGAGCATAGTTTCTGAGACTGGGCCAGTATTCCATGGGGTTTAGGAAAATCGGTGGAGATCTCCGTGAAATATACAAAACTCTGACAGGGTGAGACAGATTGAAAGCAGAGATGATAATTCCACTGGCTGGGACGTCTAAAACAAAAGGCCACAGTATCAGGCACAAGCAGCTCACTCTGCATTGAGATGAGAATAAATGTCTGCACTCACTGATTGTGAACCTGGGAAATTCTCTCGCACCTGGAAACCAAAACACTGATTATAAATAAGGATTTAGAGACAGTAAAGGGATGGTGGGAGAGCAGGAGAACTGTGTGGAAATGACGGCCAACCATCATTACATTGAAATGGTGAGCTAACTCGATGGACCAAACATACTACTGCACCGCCTATTTTATAGCTTCCCAAGGTTACCCACATTAACAGATATGCATATCGTGTGAGGTAAGTGCACTGAGAAGATTTTTTTTCATGAACTAGAATGGGGGAGGTTCAATGTGTTGTATGACCTATTCCTTTCCCGCTGTTTCCGTGCAGTCTGTGTGAAAGCTCTGTAAATGTTGTCAAAAGCTCTCAGATGTAAGGAAGTAGGTCTCTGCAGGTTCGACAGGACTGTGTTCCCATTCCCTTTTCCGCCATTGCTGCTGAGGCCGGGTGTTCTGCCCGGTTTCATCCTTTCAGACCTCTGAGTAGTTAGATACAAATGAATGCTTTGCTTAGCCGTTTCAGAGACCATTGAAATGTTTATCATTTGGAGTCACTTTTAGCCCAGCCCAGGATATCATGGGAGATTCTCTTCCGAAAAGTACATTGGAGAAGGAAATTCTGTTTGCAATCCATATTGGCTTCAAGGTCACTGTTACTGATCCCAGATTTTAGATCTCGATATTTTATTAATTGTTTTTAACTTGCACCCGCTGCCAGAGCATTAGCCTGGTCGAGATTAGTAATCCAGTGACATTTCCACAACACTATCTCCACATGGGGACCTGTCGGAAACCACACTGAGCAGCTTGTTTCTGTGCTGCTTGATATCTCTGTCAAAAAGAACGCCCACGAGGAGTGATAATGGGTCAGATTGTAATTATTCCTCTCTTAGGGGACTGGACATAGCTGAGTAATTATCCACATTGCCAGGGAGACGTTAGAGTTGGAGTTAGACTGAAACAGCTTCCCCAGCGACACAGCTTGTTGTGTAGCACAAGGCTTCAGTCCTGTTGCAGGAATGGGGTCAGGACCCATTGTCTTTGTCGTATCTATTGTGTTCAGCTTTTTCTTCCTCTCACATGCAGCAAATCAAATTAGTTGAAGACAATCATCTGTGATTTTGTGGGCATCATGATAAGGGTGAGGTGTATCATCGACTCAACACTTCTGGCAGAGGATGGTGCAGATAAAACATCCTTCTCTTTTACACTGATGTGCAGGTCTGTTCCATTATTTAGGATGA
>NW_025213082.1:29771-30407 GCF_004010195.1 Chiloscyllium plagiosum
GGATGTTTGTGGAACCCTCTCCTCCAGTCATTTGTTTAATCGTCCATCACCATTTATGTCTGAATGTGGCAGGACTGCAGGGCTTCGTTCAGATCTGTTGGTCAAGTCTGGTAGCTTTAATGAGTTAGCATCAGGTTAAGGTTCATGTGATTCTATCTCTGATATGTTCACCCACACTCGTCACTGAGCCATAGATGTGGTTGATGGTAATGACAGACTGAGGTGTCATCCTGGCAAAAAGTTACAGGTTGTGGTTGAATGCTGTTCTGCTTCTCCGACTGCTGTGGTCTACAGCACTATATAAATACGCAGTTTCGAGCTGCATTATCTGCAATGCAATTCTGCTATCTGTTCCCCAAGTCTCACTGAGACTCATTCACCCATCAGCCCTGCACTCAGTGACCTGGTTTCTGATATGGAAATGCTTCTATTTTCAAACTCCCATTCTGCTGAGGGTCTGTCTCCAATCTGACACATTCCGCAAAAGCATTTAACTGATCTTAATTCAATTGTTTAATTCACCTGAATCTTTTTCCTTGAGAAATACCATCTACTATGTTTAAAGTGAATGTGTTTCTTCTGTTTCTCTCCCTGACCATGACGAAGAGCTCTGTTGTGTCAGTGATGCCAGCCTTA
>NW_025213083.1:0-3493 GCF_004010195.1 Chiloscyllium plagiosum
TGTCCTCTTGCTTTCTTTCCCCATCAAAGAACATTTTGAGCATATTCACATGAGATACGCTGTGAGTTTTTTTTTCTTTCTGGAGTCCCTATCAAGTAGTTATCCTCACTCTATACCGTTGTATTTGATAAGATCCACAAACCTTGCTTTTCACGGTTCACCTATAACTGAAAGTAACAGTAATACCTTATCCCCGATCACAAAATTGCATTTTTGATTCCATGTCCACTTCCTGCTTTATTGCATGCTGCAATGCCTTTAAATGCAGCCTACTGCCCAGCACTATTAATCGTTCCCTAAAGTTTGATACCTAGTCCAAATGTATGGCCTTTGAATTCTGATTTCCTATTTTCTCCTTAATCAATATTAATGGTCCTCGCACGTCATGCCCCCAAAAATAATTCAAATGGATTTAATTTGCTCTGTTAATTTGGTGCATCTCTGGTCACAAAAAGCGCAAATTGAATTCCCTCACCCTAATCATCTGAATAATCCTGATCTTAAGCCCTCAACATGGTCTTCAATGTTTAATGTAATCTTTCTAGCACTCCCTACAACTTTGGATGTTATGCAGTCGCTTCGAATTACTTTATTCCTAAGACATTATAGTGAACAAGTTAGATGTGAAGTTTGAACCTTGACCTCACTGTATCTCTGTTGGTAGTCCGTGTCTAGTTTTTAAAAAGAGTAATTCCTTTGCAATTCTCTTAGCTGTGATACTGCATCTTGGGATGGCCTTTGGAAATCTAGTCGATACATCCATTATTGTGAACAAATATTGGTGCCAACCTTTTTGTTTGATGTCAGGGACGTAGCCAATCAATCAAGAGTCTTGTAAAAGGTTCTTCAAATGCAGGAATAGTTCAGAAAGGTGCAGGTTTTAATATCGCTTGTGTTTTTTCCAATTAGCTGATATGTGTGACATGTCTGGCAAAATTCAACTACATTCTGTTGTTGTCCAGGCCAGTAAAAGTGTCTCTGTGTTTCAGCCTGTGTTTTCCTCACTCCTAAATGACTTCTCAGCGGTAGCTCATGCGCCATTCACATCACTTCTTTTCTGTATCCCATTGGCAATACGATTTGATGAACCTCTGCCCAATTATCATCTCCTTGAGTATGTGATAGTCTCGAATTTCCTCATTTGGACATCATTTTTTAGGGTAATAACACTCAGGGATACATTCAAAATTCCTAACCTATATGCTTTTTGATAAAACTGTTTTAACCTTTTATCTTTCTGCTGTAACTCAATTAGTTTAAATGAACTAAAATACATGCACGATGCCCTGTTTGCTCAATAGTTTTTTTCACAACTATGTGATGGAACAAAGTCTCTGTAAATGCCACTTCAGCTTCCTTATCTTTACATTTTTTATATCTCCTGTTTCAACTGGTGACATTGGGGCTTCGTTACCCACACTCAGGAAACTTCCAGGATAAGACTCCTGCATTCCTTCAGTTGCCTGCGTCTTCGCGGGCTTTTCAACCAGTGTAGGCAGTACTCCTACCGCTGAAACAGCCGTATTTTTTGCAAGGATAGATTGTATTCCTGGAGCTGAGAGTTTGTCCAAGCTGAGAGTTTGTCCAATTTCTCCACACCTTTCTGGACACTCTATCCTCACTTTACATCATTATAAGCTTTTTGTCTCAAGATGAATTCCCTTTAGCAGTACCTTGTCTGGAAATAGTCCTTCTGGAATATATATCTCTTGATCTTTTAGCATCACGGACTAAGAGGATCCTGTGTCCCTTAACATTGCACCCTCTTTACATGCCCTATGTCTGTAAACTTTCCTTTTGCATTTATATTTTCGAAGCAGATCTGCCACTTCCTCTTTAACAAACCTCTGATCAGCTCATTCACACTGATGCAGCTTTCTAGCTTCCACTGTGCTTCCTGTTACCACCCCAACCAAACTTCCAAGCTTATCCTGTTTTCTTGCATCTATATTTGTTTTCTGAACCCACCAGCACAGCGATTTCATTTCACCTAATTTATTGCAATGAAATCACTGGACATTTTCAACTTCTTTCCTTTTTAGCCTGTACGAAGTCATCCTTATGACCTTCTTCGAGATCTACCTTTCTCTCCCACGTGAGGATTTCTCTTTGCCCCAGTTTCTATCCCTCATGGACTGAAATTGATTGGAGATGCCAAACCATGTTTTATGGACCAATTCATAATCATCAGCCACTTAAGCTGCCAGCCTTGCCGTTTTAACTCTCTGCTCTTCCAAATGTGTTTGCATTATGTCAGACAGCGAGTCTTTGAACTCCTCCAAAGTATTGTCTCTGTCAGAGCATTGTGCAGCTCTTTTCCAGGTATCATAGTTCCTTTGTTTGATCGTTTCAAACTCATTATATGTTTGTCCAGGATCCTTCCTTATATTCCTGAAACGTTGTCTGTCATATTCAATTTCTTTACTTCCTCATACACCCCAGATCCGTCATCTGATAGTGTTGTGTTGCAAATACTTGCCGAAATCAACCTACAAGTTTTGTTTGGATCAACAAAACCCACATGGTCACTGGCCATTGCAACTGTTTAGCCACTTTTTCAAATGAAATGGAAAAGGTTTCCATATCCTACTCATCAAATTTAGGCAAGGAGTGAATATGTTTCTCACCAGGTTTTTGACTACCATGGTTGTGCTCATCCTCACTCTGTTCTTCTCTAAGCTCACCTTCAGCCTTCATCTCCATCCTTTTAAGCTGACTTTCCATCCTAAGTGTCTTTCTCGAAGCACAAACCCTCTGTATTTTTCTTTCTCTCCTGCTAAGGACATTCATTGTATTTGCTTTCCTCTGCTGAACCTATTCATTCCCTTTCTTTCTCTTCTGGTTTTAGCCATAAGTCTAACTGCTTCATTTCCACTTTTAACTCAAGCTGCGTAATTTGCAATTGAAGTTTGCTCATCTCCACAGATCCTGATGGAGTTTCCAGTAAATTGGAATGCTGAGCTACTGCTGCAATCATCTCATCTTTCCTCACGTTAGGAGGTAGCTTCAACGCAAGCTTGCCCACTAATTCCCGCCTCTTGGACTTATGTGCATTCTGTTAAAAACCCCAAGGTCACTTCTTCCACCTCCAAAACATCCTTGGTTCCTGCAAGAGCCATTGCTATCTAAAGCTCTTTATTCCCATCAAATCAACACACGAAATAGGAGACACTAATACTTGCCACTCGCTGCCTAAATCCTGCAACTGGTCCCCATTCTGTTATAGAACAGGCCCGACCCCACAGAACTAACCCAGACCGTAACTTTGTTATTTCTTAAAAGTTAGTGGAGAGTGGATCTTCCTTGAGTGAACTAGCTGGTCGGACTGTCGAGTTTAAACAAATAGCATTTCTTTACCAAATTACCGAATGAAGCACAAGAAACCAAAAATAGCATACTTGAATAACTAATCCTGTATAACCCCGACAGGCTATCCAGACTTTAAGATCCTGTTCCAAAATACTAGCAACAATCCCAATAAGCAAACCCCTTA
>NW_025213083.1:28142-30409 GCF_004010195.1 Chiloscyllium plagiosum
TCTGGAGGCAGGAAACATGTTTCCACTGATGGGTGAGTGCTAAACCAGAGGACACAGCTTAAAAATACGGGGTAGACCATTTAGGACAGAGATGAGGAGAAACTTCTTCACCCAGAGAGTGGTGGCTGTGTGGAATGCTCTGCCCCAGAGGGCAGTGGAGGCCCAGTCTCTGAATTAATTTAAGAAAGAGTTGGATAGCGCTCTCAAGGATAGTGGAATCAAGAGTTATGGAGATAAGGCAGGAATAGGATACTGATTAAGGATGATCAGCCATGATCATATTGAATGGTGGTGCAGGCTCGAAGGGCAGAATGGCCTACTCCTGCATCTATTGTCTACATCACACTGTAAACTTTTGCTATAAATTCTGTGTCTTACGATCTTATTCTCCACAAACACCTGATGAAGGAGCAGTGCTCCGAAAGCTAGTGCTTCCAAATAAACCTGTTGGACTATAACCTGGTGATGTGCAATTTTAAACTTTAGGACTGAGTTTATTGGTACTGTTTACAGTATTGGTACAAAAGGAGTAGCCATGGGCACCCACATGGGCCCCAGCTATGCCTGCCTCTTCGTAGGGAGTTTCAGCTTTGATCTCCAGCGTCTGCAGACCTCACTTTCTCCTGGTACTGTTTAATGTCAAGTTCAAGCTCAATTTCACGCATCAACTTTGTTCATTGACCATAATCAAGTAAGGAACTTCATAGTTATTGTTAATCAACCTATTCAGCCATTTTATGATATTCCTCTGGAGAAGGTGAGAATTGAACCCAGGACATCTGACTCAGAGGTGGGGACACTACCGCTACAGCATATGAGCCCTCAAACTTATGATTGGTCATATTCAGGTTTAATCTCTTGATTGTAAACAACATGCATGTAGTGATGACTGGCTCTGTAACCTATTCCCTTATGTCATCCTGGAGAGTTGGGTGGAAAAGTGGTAGGTGGCTTTCACTCCAGACAAATGTGAGGTGATGCATTTAGGCAAGTCTAATTCTAGAGCGAATTATACAATAATGGGAGAGCCTTGGGAAAAGTTGATGGGCAGAGCGATCTGGGAGTGCAGGTCCATCGTACCCTCAAGATTGCTGCACAGGTGGATAGAGTGGTCAAGAAGGCATATAATATGCTTCCCTTCATTGGATGGGATATTGAGTATAAGAACTGGCAAGTCATGTTAAAGTTGTACAAGACATTGGTTCGGCCGCATTTAGAATACTGTGTGCAGTCTGGATGACACATTACCAAAAGTACGTGGATGCTTTGGAGAGGGTGCAGAGAAGGTTTACAAGGATGTTGCCTGGTATGGAAGGTGCTAGTTATGAAGAGAGGTTGAATAGGTTAGGTTTATTTTCACTAGAAAATAGGAGATTGAGGGGGGACCTGATTTGATGTTTACAAAATCATGACAGGTATAGACAGGGTGGATAGAGACAAGCTTTTTCTTAACGAGAGGTCATGCTTTCAACGTGAGAGTGGAAAGTTTAAGGGGGATACACGCGGCAAGTACTTCACAGAGAGGGTGGTGGGCGTTTGGAACGCATTGCCAGCAGAGGTGGTAGAGGCAGGCACGGTTGATTCATTAAGGTGCGCCTGGACAGATGTATGAGTAGATGGGGAGCAGAGGGATACAAATGCTTAGGAATTGACCGACAAGTTTAGACAGTACATTTGGATCGGCTCAGACTTGAAGGGCTGAAGGGCCTGTTCCTGGGCTGTAAATTTTCTTTGTTCTCTTTGTTCTTTGTACATCTGGTTCCAGTTTTCCCTCTCAAATTGCAGAGTGAATTCTGTCATATTATGCTCACTGGCCCCTAAACAGATGCATGAGTAGGTGGGAGCAGAGGGTTACAAATGCTTGGGAATTGACCGACAGGTTTAGACAGTACATTTGGATCAGCTTAGACTTGAAGGGCCGAAGGGCCTGTTCCTGGGCTGTAAATTTTCTTTGTTCCTTGTTTAGCAATTAAAACTGAAGTCAAAATGAGATAGTGATTAAGTTAATCAAAATGAAGTAGAGATCAGCCCTGACAATGTGGCGAGGCTGGTTGTTTGCTGACACTGGCTTTGTTTGTCACCATCCAAGGAGCATGCAACGAAATGGTGATGAATTGACCTTGGAATGGAGGCCGAGAGAAGAAAGTGGTGAGCAGCATCCACCAGATGTATTTTCAAGTCTGGGTTATTGCCATCTAGTTTCTCAGGAGAGGAGGGAGAAACCATGAGGTGTGTGGAAAGAGGCAACATTAGCTAATAATGAGAAG
>NW_025213084.1:0-4198 GCF_004010195.1 Chiloscyllium plagiosum
TATTTCCCAATCTGCCCCTGTTTTACCCCAATCATTGTAACCCCAGTATTTCCGAATCTGACCCTGTTTTACCCTGATAAATGTAACCCCAGTATATCCCAATCTGACCCTGCTTTACCCCAATCACTGTAACCTCAGTATTTCCCAATCTGACCCTGTTTTACCCTGATAACTGTAACCCCAGTATTCCCAATCTGCCCCTGTTTTACCCCAATCACTGTAACCCCAGTATTTCCGAATCTGACCCTGTTTTACCCTGATTACTGTAACCCCAGTATTTCCCAATCTGACCCTGTTTTACCCCGATCGCTGTAACCCCAGTGTTTCCTAATCTGACCCTGTTTTACCCCAATCGCTGTAACCCCAGCGTTTCCCAGTCTGACCCTGTTTTACCCTGATCGCTGTAACCCCAGTGTTTCCCAATCTGACCCTGTTTTACCCTGATTACTGTAACCCCAGCGTTTCCCAATCTGACCCTGTTTTATCTCGATCGCTGTAACCCTAGCGTTTCCCAATCTGACCCTGTTTTACCCCGATCGCTGTAACCCTAGCGTTTCCCAATCTGACCCTGTTTTACCCCGATCGCTGTAACCCCAGCATTTCCCAATCTGACCCTGTTTTACCCCAATCGCTGTAACCCTAGCGTTTCCCAATCTGACCCTGTTTTACCCCGATCGCTGTAACCCCAGCATTTCCCAATCTGACCCTGTTTTACCCCGATCGCTGTAATCCCAGCGTTTCCCAATCTGACCCTGTTTTACCCCGATCGCTGTAACCCCAGCATTTCCCAATCTGACCCTGTTTTACCCCGATCACTGTAACCCCAGCGTTTCCCAATCTGACCCTGTTTTAACACTAATGTTTCTGTGACCCTGGATGTCAGTGAAAATCAGACAGCAGCCTGGGATCACCGTGTGCACAATGGTTAAAGTTGAATGTTCATGGTCAACATATAATTTGTCATTGAACTTCCTCTGTTGCCCTCCTAAGCAGTGATGGCGAGTGCTATTCCTGCTGAGCTGTTCATCCAGTGACCCAGGTCATGTTCCTGGGAGCCTGGGTTCGAATCCTCTCACTCCAGATACTGGAGTTTAAATTTGATAAAGGTCTGGAAATAAGTGTCTAATGATGACCATGACTCCATTGTCGATTGTTGGATAAACCCACCTGGGTCACCAATGTCCTTCAGAGAAGGAAACTGTCATCCTTACCTGGTCTGGCCAACACGTGGCTCCAGACCCACAGCAATGGGGTCGACTCTTAACTGCCCCCTGGGCAATTAGGGATGGGGTAATAAATGCTGGGCCAGCCAGAGACATCCACATTGTGTGAATGCAGAAGGAAAACACTCCCAGTCTCCCTACCCTCGGAGAATCCTTTCCAGTTGGAGCTGTAGCCTGAAGATCAGATAAAGGAGTCTGACCCTTCATGCGGAAATGCTAGTATTTCAGTCGAGGGTCCGTGCAGTGGTTAGCCCTGCTGCCTCACTGTGTCAGGGACCCGGGTTCGAGTCCAGCCTCGGGTGACTGTCTGTGTGGAGTTTGCACATTCTCTTCCTGTCTGCGTGGGGGTGCTCCGGTTTCCTCCCACAGTCCAAACGATGTGCAGGCCAGGCTGGATTGGCCATGGGAAATTGCCCCATCGTGTTCAGGGATGTGTAAGGTAGGTGCATTAGTCAGGGGTAAACGTAGAGGAATGGGTCTAAGTGGGATACTTTTCAGAGGGTCAGTGTGAACTTGT
Source organism: Chiloscyllium plagiosum (assembly GCF_004010195.1). Classification (NCBI taxonomy): domain Eukaryota; kingdom Metazoa; phylum Chordata; class Chondrichthyes; order Orectolobiformes; family Hemiscylliidae; genus Chiloscyllium; species Chiloscyllium plagiosum. The sequence goes on from NW_025213084.1 coordinate 1,741, forward strand.
TGGGCTGAAGGGCCTGTTTCCACACTATAAGGGATTCTAAGTATATGTATGTACTAGATACCATGTGATGCGGTGTCATATGATCAGCTGTCACATGAGCACACCCGGGGGTGAAAGGTGGCAGTGACATTTGAGCCACCCCAATGCCAGGCAATGACCATCTCCAACAGGTCAGTACCTAACCATCAAGGGTCTGTTTCTGTGCTGTACACCTCTGACTGTATGTCTCCAAATTCAATCCAATGAGATGGATTCTTAACCTAACCACTGGGCAATTAGGGATGGGCATTAAATGTTGACCCACTATCAGCTAGTGACAGCTCCATAGGTCAATAGCCGCACTCCCTCAGCACTGACCCTCCGACAGTGCGGCACTCCCTCAGCACTGACCCTCCGACAGTGCGGCACTCCATCAGCACTGACCCTCTGACAGTGCGGCACTCTCTCAGCACTGACTCTCCGACAGTGCGGCGCTCCCTCAGTACTGACCCTCCGACTGTGTGGCGCTCCCTCAGTACTGACCCTCTGACAGTGCGGCACTCTCTCAGCACTGACTCTCCGACAGTGCCCACTCCCTCAGCACTGACCCTCTGACAGTGCGGCGCTCCCTCAGTACTGACCCTCCGACAGTGCGGCACTCCCTCAGCACTGACCCTCTGACAGTGTAGCGCTCCCTCAGCACTGACCCTCCGATAGTGCAGCGCTCCCTCAGCACTGGCCCTCCGATAGTGCAGCGCTCCCTCAGCACTGACCCTCCGACAGTGCGGCACTCCCTCAGCACTGGCCCTCCGAAGTGCAGCACTCCCTCCGCACTGACCCTCCGACAGTGACCACTCCCTCAGCACTGACCCTCCGACAGTGCGGCGCTCCCTCAGCACTGACCCCCCGACAGTGCGGCACTCTCTCAGCACTGGCCCTCCGACAGTGCGGCGCTCCCTCAGCACTGGCCCTCCGACAGTGCGGCACTCCCTCAGCACTGACCCTCCGACAGTGACCACTCCCTCAGCACTGACCCTCCGACAGTGCGGCACTCCCTCAGCACTGACCGTCCGACAGTGCGGCGTTCCCTCAGTACTGACCCTCCGACAGTGACCACTCCCTCAGCACTGACCCTCCGACAATGCGGCACTCCTTCAGCGCTGACCCTCCGACAATGCGGCACTCCCTCAGCACTGACCCTCCGACAGTGCGGCACTCTCTCAGCACTGACCCTCCGACAGTGCCCACTCCCTCAGTACTGACCTTCCGACAGTGCCCACTCCCTCAGCACTGATCTTCCAACAGTGCGGCCCTCCCTCAGCACTGACCCTCTGACAGTGCGGCACTCCCTCAGCACTGACCCTCCGACAGTGACCACTCCCTCAGCACTGACCCTCCGACAGTGTGGCACTCCCTCAGCACTGACCCTCCGACAGTGCGGTGCTCCCTGAGTATTGTTGTGTTCCAGTCTCTGAAGTGGAACCTATCCCAAACCTCTTTTCCCTCTGGTCTGAGATTGTGTGCCCAATATGGTGTTACTGCAGTGTGACAATATGAGTGTGTGTGTGTGTAAGAGAGTGTGAGTGTGTGATTGTGAGTGAATGTGTGACTCTACGAGTTGGGCAGTTTCTCGAATCATCATGACCTCGGGAATTCATTCCCTACGGCAGAAACTCACTGAGACATTCACCTTCTGCACAAGGTTCACCAAAACCAGCCCCACATTACACCGCCTCCTGTCTGCCAGTGCTGGTATTGTTGCTGTATGATTTATCCAGAGACCCCCGCCATGTTCTGGCTCTTGGGTTTGATGCACAGGGGTGGAATTTGAATACAATTTTTACAAAAAAAATCTGAAGTTGGGTATGATGGTGACTTTGGGTCACTCATATTCTGTTGGGAGACTCAGCAGCCATCCTTACCCAGTCTGGTCTCCATGTGACTCCAGGTACAGTTGGCTTTGAGCTGCCCCATGGCAAATTAGCAATGGGCATCAAAACGTGGTCCCTTAATAAATAACAAAAATAATTAGCTGCTTTGCCCCTTGCACCCGTCTCCAGGTCTGGCTCATCCATTCCCCGTTCCCCTATCCCTGACGTTTCTCATTCACTTCTCCAGATGCTGAAGTTACTTATTCTCTCGGTTTCTGACTGAGCATCGAATCTAAAAGCCAATTTTCGAAGGAGTTATTTAAGGCACTGTATTAAACTCCTTGACAACATTTTTTGAGAGAGAGCTTGTCCTGCAGTAATTAGACTCAGAGTTTCGGGATCCAGATGTTATAATCCAGCCCACATTTCCTTTCATAGTTTGCCATGTTATGTTTCCAGTGTGACCCAGGGTGAACCTCTCCAGGGAAGTGGAGTTTTCTCAGGAGCAGTGAGGACTGCGGTTACACACACATACACACTCTCTCACACACACTCACACTCACATGCTCTCACTCTCACACACACACACACACACCCTTACACTCACA
>NW_025213084.1:5463-6748 GCF_004010195.1 Chiloscyllium plagiosum
TGTGTGTGTGTGTGTGTGTGCGCGCGTGTGTGTGTGTGTTCAGGGGAGACTGAGTCAGCCTGTGTGTGTGTGTGTGCGTGTGTATGTACAGGGGAGACCGAGTCAGCCTGTGTGTGTGTTTACGTGTGTGCATATGTATGAGAGAGTGTATAGTGTAATGGAGTCCCCTGTAGTGTGACATGACCCCAAGGTCCTGGTTGAGGTCACCCCCAATGGGGACTGAACTTGGCTACCAGCCTCTGCCTGGCCACTCTGTGTTGTTGCCTGTCCCGAAGTCCACCTTGGAGGATGGTCACCCAAAGGTCTGAGGCCAAGTGTCCCTAACGGCTGAAGTGTTCCCCAGCTGGGAGGGAACACCCCTGCCTGATGATTGTTGTTGTGTGCACAACAGCCTGACCTAACACTGGGACACAGACAGACTTTCACCTCACAACTTCAATATTGTTAAAAGCTATCTTGAGAATTTTAAAAATCACACAACACCAGGTTATAGTCCAACAGGTTTAATTGGAAGCACACTAGCTTTCGGAGCAACTGCAATTCTCTTGCTATAAATTCTGTGTTTAATGATCCTGCTCCACAACCACCTGATGAAGGAGCAGCGCTCCGAAAGCTAGTGCTTCCAAATAAACCTGTTGGACTGTAACCTGGTGTTGTGTGAGTTTTAACTTTGACCTACCTTTGTGTGTTTGACTCTCGCTCTCTCTCTTTTTCTTTGTCTGTCTGCTTCCTCCTTTCAGTTTAGCTGCCTCTTTCTCTCCAACTCCTGCCTCAATTTGTGGGCGGCACGGTGGCTCAGTGGTTAGCACTGCTGCCTCTCAGCGCCAGGGACCCGGGTTCAATCCCAGCCTCGGGCGACTGTCTGTGTGGAGTTTGCATGTTCTCCCTGTGTCTGCGTGGGTTTCCTCCCACGGTCTAAAGATGTGAAGGTGAGGGTGGATTGGCCATGGGAAATTGCCCCATACTGTTCAGGGATGTGCAGGCTGGGTGGATTAGGTAGGTAGGGCAATGGGTCTGGGTTGGTTACTTTTCGGAGGGTTGGTGTGAACTTGTTGGGCCGAATGGCCTGTTTTCACACTGTAAGGGTTTATGACCCGTTGTTTTCTTACTCCCTCTCTCCATTTCTTTTCATTTCTCTCTCTCTGTGCCTCTATTGTTCCTTTCTCTCTACATCTTTCTTTCACCATCCCCCTCTCTCTATATTTTTCTTTGTCTCTCCATCTTTCTTTCTATCCCTCCATCTCTCTCCTTCTCTGTCATTCTCTCTCTCCATCTTTATCAGGTT
>NW_025213084.1:7051-29386 GCF_004010195.1 Chiloscyllium plagiosum
ACCCACTTATCTCTTCTGTTCAATTAACGAGGATGAGAATTGGGCAGGACAGAGAATGTAGATAAAGTGTGGAGCTGGAAAAAGCACAGCAGGTCAGGCAGCATCAGAGGAGCAGGAGAGTTGATGTTCCAGTTTGGAACCTTTCACCAGGAGTCAGGATGAAAGGTTCTGACCTGAAACGTCCACTCCCCTGCTCCTCTGATGCTGCCTGACCTGCTGTGCTTTTTCCAGCTCCACACTTTATCTACATTCTCTGTCCTGCCCAATTCTCATCCTCGTTAATTGAACAGAAGAGATAAGTGGGTAATCTGTAAAATGAGCAGCTCCAGCCTGTTTCAGAGCCAGTCAAAATAGTGACAATGCATCCCCATCAGCGTAACCCAGTTCAAAATCTAGTTGCTGGCAGATTGTAATGGGAGGGAGAGAGAAAGGGAGGGAGAGAGAAAGAGAGGGAGAGAGAGAGAAAGAGAGAGAGAGAGGGAGGGAGAGGGAGAGGGATATTGAAAGGGGGAGGGGGTTCATGCCAACCTCCCCCTCCCCCAGTTGTTCAGCTGGAGGCTGGAACTGCAAGACCCTGGGAACTCTCTGAAGGCAGGGCCTGGGTTCTCAGGTTGGTTCCTGGGGAAGGGTATCGATGGTGTTGGCACAGTCCCATTGGCACAGGGGGTAGATGGTGGGGGAGATGCACGGCCCGTGTCCTCACATTCTCCAGCTCTCCGACAAGCCCCCTAGCTGCACAGGAGGATCCCACCCTCTCTCTCAGTTTCTGCTTTACATTGCTCTGTCTCACACACTCCCACTGACTTTCCATCTCTCTCTCTCACCCATTCTCTCCATCACATCTCCCTCCATCTCCCTCTCTCCCTCATCTTTTCCAGGTTTAGCTTGGAGAAACCTCCAGTGTCCGTGATTTCATTACTTTTAACCCTGGAATTTATTTTGTGTTTTTCTGTTCCATTTTCAGAGTGAAGAATTTGATATTTACACCTTGTACTGCATGAACTATCCCAAGTAAGTAACATACAGGCCGAGGAAGGGGAGATAAAACAGTAATGAGGCCCTTCAGCCCTTCGAGAGAATGTGTTTGATTTGGAGGTTGTCAGCTTTGGGAAACATTTTGCCTGAACTAGGACCCAGCGGTGGTTTCTGTGTGGAGCAGCTCTCTCCCAGTCACTGCGCTTTGGAGCTCAATTCTAACTCAATAAAAACACAGGAAACAGGATCAAGTTGTCTAGGAACCAGATTACTGCTGATCTCCCAGTAACTATGTTGCGGGTGGGTGGCTCTGTAACCGGGTCAAGGCTGATCATTCGGTGACTACTGGGCTGTTCGCCCAGTGTTTCGTAGTGACTAGGCCGAGGCTTGTGTCCCAGTGACTAGGCCAAGGCTTGTGTCCCAGTGACTAGGCCGTCATTTGTTTCCCAGTAACCAGGCCAAGGCTTGTTGCCGGGTGACTCGGCCGAGGCCTGTTTCCTGGCAACCAGGATATCTGGTCATTGAGGCGAGGCTGTCCCTTTGGATGAAGTCTGAAAGGATGAAGCTGAGGGGTTTATGCTGAGACGCCTCACTGTTGTGGCTCTGTGTTGTTCTTTTTCCTGTTTCTCTAGCTCTGTGTCTGTCCTGAGAGAATGCATGAAGAATGGAACCCTCGCCAAATTCTTCCGAGAGCGGCAGACATCCCTGTCACATTCGTTGCCGCTGGAAACGTACCTGTTAAAGCCAGTCCAAAGGATCCTCAAGTACCACCTCCTGCTGCAGGTAGGGCTCATCTCCTCAGACAGAGATAGGATTAAATGGACCCGGGGGAGGGGGGGGGTGGTGGGTGTGAGGGGTAGTGTACAGGGAGCCTAGACCACCATCCACCTCGCTGGTCACCTTTACAGTGTTGGTCTGTTCTCACAGGAAAGGGAGGGAGGTGAAGAGAACATCCAGAAGATTCTGAAGAGGAGGCTTTTACCAAAAGTTCTCTGGAGGTGGATGAGGGTCCTGAGGGGGTGGGAGGGGCAGAGGGAAGGAGGTGTCCTGTACTGGGCCTCATCCTAACCAGACTGTACCCCGCCCCCACCTTCGGCAGGAGTAAGGCCACAAGAAACAGGAGGAGGCCTTTTCTCCCCTTGAGTCTTTGGCACCCCCCCCCCCCCCCCACCCCCCCACCTTTACGCAAGATCGTGGCCAATCACCTGCCTCCATTACATTTTCTTCCGCAATTCATTTACATCCACCTTAAAAATATTCCCAGGGCCTCCAAGTCTGTCTGGGGAAGAAAGTTCAAAGATTTATCTTCATCCTAAATAGAAGGGAAACGCCCTACTTTCACTTTGTGACCTCGAGTTCTGGTCTGTCCCACAAGGGGAAACACCCTCTCGGCATCGATCCCGTTAAGTCCCCTCTGAAACCTGTATGTCTTCATCAATTACCTTGCGTTCTTCTCATCTCCTTAGTAACCGGGTCAAGGCTGGTCACCCGGTGACTAGATCAGGACTGGTCGTCTGTTACTAGGCTGAATCTTGATTTCCGGTGACTAAGCCAAGGGTTGTTTTCCCGTGACTAGGCCGAGGCCTGTTTCCCGGTGACTAGGCCGAGGCCTCTTTCCCGGTGACTAGGCCGAGGCCTGTTTCCTGGTGACTAAGCCAAGGGTTATTTTCCCATGACTAGGCCAAGGCCTGTTTCCTGGTGACTAGGCCGAGGCTTGTTTCCTGGTGACTAGGCCGAGGTTTGTTTATCAGTCTGTCCAACCTTTCTGATAACACATCCCTCCCCTTCCCCTGTATCCTGGGTGTCAGGCTAGTGAAACCTCTCTAAACTGCTTCTAATGCACTCAAGTTCTTTCTTAACTAAGAAGGGCAGCTTTGTAGAAGGTGCTCCAGACATGTCCCCATCGCAGCCCGTAATAACACAGCGAAACCCTGCCTACTTTAATATTCCATTCCCCTTTCGATAAATGGTAACACTGCATTTGCCTTCCTGAGCACTTGCTGCTTCTGCAGATTAACTTTCTGTGGGAATATGCAGCGTTATTCATTTTGGGAAGGGGGGCAGAAAGACGAGAGTTAAATGGAGAAAGGTTGCAGAGAGATGTTGTAGTGGACTAGACCAGGCCACTCAAAACATTCTGAAGCAGGCAGCCCCAGACCATAACATTGCAAATTGTTTCAGTAAGTGTACAGTGAAAATTACCCGGATTAAGATAGCGAGGTTGACTACTAGATTTTAAAACAGACAAAACTTTATCCACAAAATTACACAATGAAACATAAAGAACAGAATGACAAACCCCTACAGAACTCAGTCTCTCGAAACTGGACTTAATTATGCTGTTCCGAATATACACAACAGTCCCAATAAGCAAACTCCCTTTAAAACCCAGTATTAATGGAACACAAGGAGAAAGTAAGGTCTGCAGATGCTGGAGATCAGAGCTGAAAATGTGTTGCTGGTAAAGCACAGCAGGTCAGGCAGCATCCAAGGAACAGGAGAATCGACGTTTCGGGCTTCATCCTGATGAAGGGCTTATGCCCGAAATGTCGATTAATGGAACCCATGCTTACAGGGTGAAGTTGAAGGGTAGAAAAGAGAGAGTTTCCACACAGCTTCCTGTTGAACTTCCAACCAGTTCAAGACTGAACTAAAACTGCTCAGCTCAGCTCAGTGAGAGGGCTGACCGCTCCCCTTTCATTATACAGGTCACTTCTAAAACATGACCACCTTGGCCTGAAGTCTCATCTGTTTACATAGAAACAAAAGGCCTCTCAAAATCCCTTTCATCTCTGTACCAAACCAGACTGATCGGAGCCCGGCCTGGTTTATTGCCCCTCTGAAGAAAAATCAAGGACAGAGTCTCCTTGAGCCAAGGGACAGCTTTTAGTCAAAAAAAGGGACTAACTCTGTGACACTGTGTGTCACAAAGGGACTTGGGGGCATCTTGTATATGAAGCACAGAAAGCTAGCACACAGGGGCAGCAGGGAATCAGGAAGGGTCATGCAGTGTTGAGTTTGGAAATGGATCACCCAGGATCAAATGGGACGGAGATTTGGTCAAATGGTTGGGTTGTCCTCCTCTCCTGATCTTCCCATGATGCCCAGTAGATGACAATTGGGGATTGGCCAAGCCCCATGGTTGCTGAGGAAACGGGCGTAGGGTCCAGCGGCGATAGAGGTTGGAACGTGTGCGCGGTGGGTTTAATAGTTGTCCAATGGTTCCCGTTACAGGAATTGGCAAAACACTTTGATAAAAGCGCGGAGGGTTATGAGATGGTGAAGGAGGCGATCATCACCATGACAGCTGTGGCCTGGTACATCAATGACATGAAGAGGAAACAGGAACAAGCTGTGAGGTTACAGGTAAAGACAAGAGGAGTCTACCATCTGTACCCAACCTACAGCAGACTCAGGCCTCGGTGGGGATAGGATTTGACCATGCCCTTTGCTACGTTAGAGAGTGGTGACAGTGTCTCCCTCAGTGTTACACAAAGCCTAGCCATAGGCGCTATCCCACTTCATGTTAAAGGATGTGTTTGGGTGACCAGAGGGCACTGTTCCTCTTCAAGTTACTCCCATGTCCCCAACTCTCTCCCTTCCCCCCTCCTCCCACATCCCCTTCCTCCCCCTCTCCCTTTACCCTGTCCCTTGCCCTTTACCCTCTCCCTCACCTCCGTCTCTCCCTCTCCTTTTACCCTCTCCCTCACCCTTTGCTCTCTCCCACGCCCTTTGCCCTCCCCCACTCCCTTTGCCCTCTCCTACGCACTTTACTCTCTCCCTTGCCCTTTGCCCCCTACGCCCTTTGCTCTTTCCCACGCCCTTTGCCCTCTCCCTCGCCCTTTGCCCTCTCCCTCGCCCTTTGCCCTCTCCCACGCCATTTGCCCTCCCCCTCGCCCTTTGCCCTCCCCATGCCCTTTACTCTCTCTCTTGCCCTTTAACCTCTCCCATGCCCTTTACCCTCTCCCTCCCCCTTGCCCTATTCCCCAATCCCCGATCCCCCCCACTCCGCTCGCCAGTTCACCTCCCTGGAGACTGTGATTGGTCAGTCAGGGGATGTGTGGGGTGGTGGGTGCTCTCAGGGGAAATCGATCAGTCTCAGCAGCAAACCCCAACACCCACATGTGGAGAATGATGGTGGATGGAGACACTGGAGGGAGAGGGGGTACATGAGGGTTGGTGAGAGGGGGAGCTGAAGTTTGTGAATGACCCTATGCTAGAAGACCACATGATCCAGGAACAGGATGAGGCCATTCAGCCCATCAGGTCTGCTCCATCATTTGATCATGGCTGATGGGTTTCTCAACCCTTTCTCCTGCCTTCTCCCTGTAAACCTTAATCCCATTAATAATCAGGAACGTCTCTATCTCTGGCTTAAATACACTCAATGACTTGTTCCACAGCCCTCCGCGGCAATGAGTTCCTCAGAGTCCCCACCCTCTGGCTGGAGAGATTCCTCCTCATCTCCGTCCTAAAGGGCCGTCCCTTCACCCTGAGGCTGTGCCCACGGGTCCCAGTCTCTCCCCACTCCTGGAAACATCTTCTCCATGTTGATGAAGGGGCTCATTTATCCATCTTTTTGGTCCTTTCATGTCCTGCTGCAGGAGATCCAGAACTCGCTGTTGAACTGGAAGGGGCCGGACCTGATAGCGTTTGGAGAGTTGGTCCTGGAGGGAACGTTCCGGGTGCAGAGAGCCAAGAAAGAGCGGACGTTGTTCCTGTTCGATAAGATGCTGCTGATCACCAAGAGGCGAGGGGAGCAGTACACTTACAACACGCACATCTTCGTAAGTATCACTGCCCCCCTCCCACCTCCCCAGGGCACGGGGTTGGGGGTGGGGGCAAGGAAACTCATGACCATGCGTAAGCACTCCCATCCTGAGCCCCTCCTCACTCACTCCCTCCCCAGTCGGAGGGTCAGTGCTGAGGGAGGGGGCACTGTCGGAGGGTCAGTGCTGAGGGAGTGCTGCACTGTCGGTGTGTCAGTGCTGAGGGAGTGTCGCACTGTCGGAGGGTCAGTGCTGAGGGAGTATCGCACTGTCGGAGGGTCAGCGCTGAGGGAGTGCTGCACTGTCGGAGGGTCAGTGCTGAGGGAGTGCCGCACTGTCGGAGGGTCAGTGCTGAGGGAGTGGGCACTGTAGGAGAAGACAATTTAGAGGAGGTTCACTTGGATGGTCCCCAGTGTGGAGTAATTGTCTTATCAGCAAAAAGATTGAGTAGAGTCAGAGGTGATGTCCTTGAAACCTGTCAGGTGTTTCAGAGACATGACAGTGTCAATGCTGAGAGGGTGTTCCCCCTCACGGGAGGGACTCGGGCCAGAGGGCACAGTCTCAGAATAATGGGGCTCCAATTTCAGACTGAGATGGGAAGGAATTTCTCCTTTCTGAGGGTTGAGTGTCTTTGGAACTCCTTGTCCCAGAGAGCTGTGGGGGCAGAGCCCGTGTGTATATTTAAGGCTGAGATGGAGAGATTCCGGATCAGTCGGGGAATCGGGGGGAAAGGAGATGCGTGGAATGTTGGATCAGCCAAGTTCCTGTTGGATGGCAGAGCTGGTTTGAGGGGCCGATTGGCCTCCTCCTGTTTCTCTTCCTCACGGTCTTGTGTTATGGTCAGATCAGACACCATGGAGTGTGGGAGCTATTTAATGAGGCGGGTTTGGTCAGCAACCTGGTGTTCTCCAAAATAACTGGAGTTTTCAGCCAGTTGTGTCCTTGTGGGAGCTTGCTGTGCCCAGACCGCCTGCTGTGTTTTCTCCATTATGACAGTAACTACGATTCTCATTGGTCATTAATATGGTGTGTGGGAAGGGCGCTATAGAAACGCAGCTGTTTTTGTCCCCCCCGGCAGTGCTGTAACCTGACATTATCGGAGAACCTGAAGGATCAGTTGAGTTTCCGAGTGACGGATCTGACCATCCCGAAGCGGCAGCACACTCTCCAGGTCAGTGCCCCCCCACCCGACGCCACCCCCACCCTTTGCTCAGATGTTGTAGTCTGTCCGTGTTCACTCAATGGTGCCAGGCCGCAGTCTCTCTCTCACCGCTCCCCCCTCACTCTGACCCCTGAGGCTTGAGGTCACATGGTCTGACTCACCTCATGTGCATCGGAACTGTGTTCCAGTGTCACCATTTCCAACTGCGACTGGCTTTTCCTGCTGGGCCCTGTAAACAATTGCTGTGAACCATTACCAGGGTCAGTAAATGGTTGCTGGGGCCTGTAAACATTTCCCGAAGCCTGTGGGGGGTTCCCGAGGCCTATGGGTGTCACGAGGCCTGTGGGCGGTTCCACGAGTCTGGTAAATGGTTCCTGAGGCCTGTAGGTGGTTCCCGAGGCCTGTAGGCAGTTCCCGAGGCCTGTAGGCAGTTCCCGAGGCCTGTAGATAGTTCCCGAGGCCTGTAGATGCTTCCCTGAGGCCTGTAGATGGTTCCTGAGACTTGTAGCTGGTTGCCAAGGCCTGCCACCAGTTGCTGAGGCCTGCTGTTGATTGCTTAAGGCCTGAGAATGGTTGCTATTGCATTAGGCTATGGTTCTGACAGGGTTAATGTCCATGTCATATTGACCCCATCCTTTCTCCTGATGTATCACACAGTGTGGGGGTGGTGACAGGGGGCAGATGGATGTGGACCAGCTCCAGAAGGTTCTGGACATGTAGCTTGAGCTGATGGAGTTTGTATGTTTTGCTATCAAGCAATAAATGTTGTTATTAGTGGAGGACAGAGACACTTCTGTGGTTGCTCAGCTTTGGGATATCCACTCCCACTCACCAATTGATAGAGCTAAAACAAAGCAACGACAATACAAGGATTGGCAGCAGTGATCAACCCCAGACAATCCTTACCCAGTACCACAGGTTGGTACAGGTGACAAATATCACAAAGAGTGGTTATTCAGGAAAATATCACAGCTTCTAAGACGGGTCAGCGGTTGCTAAGGCCACTCAGCGGTTGCTAAGGCCGGTCGCTAGCATCTATTAAGGTACCCGTCTCATGGCTCCCTGTGTCATTCCGATCGATCACACTCTGTTGATGTTCAGCTGTCTCCCTTCACCAACTGCCTCATCGAGGCCACTCGCCCAGTTCCCCCCTCGGTCCCTCCCTCACCTCGGGATCTTTCGACTCTGGGATCACGTTCACCCCAACCCCTCCCCCCATCCCCAATGTAGTGTAGGACAGGGGAGGGCATGCCACACTGTTGGAGTTGCCCAGGCCCCATTGCTCCTGTTGAGTTAGTGTCCCGTATCCCACAGCCTCCTGTTTGAAGGAGATACCCCCCTGGGGTCCTGGTCACTATCATAACGCTGTTTGTGGGAGCTTCCTGTGCACACATTGGCTGCTGAGTTTCCTGCCTTACAGTGGTGACTCTGGTTCCTAAAGGGTTAGGGTTAGGATTTGGCAGTAGTGTTTCAGAGATTGAAGGGGGAGTGTAAAGTGCTATATAAATGCAAGTGTTTGGTTGGTTCTGATTGGTCTGTTTTCCCAGGCGAAGAACCAGGAGGAGAAGAGATTGTGGATCCATTTCCTGAAACGCCTGATCATCGAGAATCACCCGGCATCCATCCCTCAGAAGGTGCTCGGGCCCAGGATCAGCTGTTTGTGCACGTGGGGGCTGTGTGAGCGTGCATGTGGGGGAGTGTATGAGTGTGCATGTGGGGGCTGTGTTCAGAAGGTGTCGGGCCCAGGATCAGCTGTTTGTGCACGTGGGGGCTGTGTGAGCGTGCATGTGGGGGAGTGTATGAGTGTGCATGTGGGGGCTGTGTGAGCGTGCACGTGGGGGAATATGTGAGTGTGCACGTGGGGGCTGTGTGAGCATGCACGTGGGGGAATGTGTGCGTGTGCACGTGGGGGCTATGTGAGCAGCACATGGGGGCTGTGTGAGCGTGCACGTGGGGTCTGTGTGAGCGTGCACGTGGGAGCTGTGTGTGAGTGTGCTTGTGGGGGCTGTGTGAGCATGCACGTGGGAGCTGTGTGTGAGTGTGCACGTGGGGTGTGTGTGAGCGTGCATGTGGGGGAGAGTGTGAGTGTGCACGTGTGGGCTGTGTGAGCGTGCACGTGGAGGAGTGTGTGTGTGCACGTGGGTGCCGTGTGAGCGTGCATGTGGGGGAATGTGTGAGTGTGCACATGGGGCTGTGTGAGCGTGCATGTGGAGGCTGTGTAAGCGTGCACGTGGGGGCTGTGTGTGAGTGTGCATGTGGGGGAATGTGTGAGCGTGCACGTGGGGGGGTGTGTGTGTGTGTCTGGGTGTGTGTGTGTGTCTGGGTGTGTGTGTGTGTCTGGGTGTGTGTGTGTGTCTGGGTGTGTGTGTGTGTCTGGGTGTGTGTGTGTGTCTGGGTGTGTGTGTGTGTCTGGGTGTGTGTGTGTGTCTGGGTGTGTGTGTGTGTCTGGGTGTGTGTGTGTGTCTGGGTGTGTGTGTGTGTCTGGGTGTGTGTGTGTGTCTGGGTGTGTGTGTGTGTCTGGGTGTGTGTGTGTGTCTGGGTGTGTGTGTGTGTCTGGGTGTGTGTGTGTGTCTGGGTGTGTGTGTGTGTCTGGGTGTGTGTGTGTGTCTGGGTGTGTGTGTGTGTCTGGGTGTGTGTGTGTGTCTGGGTGTGTGTGTGTGTCTGGGTGTGTGTGTGTGTCTGGGTGTGTGTGTGTGTCTGGGTGTGTGTGTGTGTCTGGGTGTGTGTGTGTGTCTGGGTGTGTGTGTGTGTCTGGGTGTGTGTGTGTGTCTGGGTGTGTGTGTGTGTCTGGGTGTGTGTGTGTGTCTGGGTGTGTGTGTGTGTCTGGGTGTGTGTGTGTGTCTGGGTGTGTGTGTGTGTCTGGGTGTGTGTGTGTGTCTGGGTGTGTGTGTGTGTCTGGGTGTGTGTGTGTGTCTGGGTGTGTGTGTGTGTCTGGGTGTGTGTGTGTGTCTGGGTGTGTGTGTGTGTCTGGGTGTGTGTGTGTGTCTGGGTGTGTGTGTGTGTCTGGGTGTGTGTGTGTGTCTGGGTGTGTGTGTGTGTCTGGGTGTGTGTGTGTGTCTGGGTGTGTGTGTGTGTCTGGGTGTGTGTGTGTGTCTGGGTGTGTGTGTGTGTCTGGGTGTGTGTGTGTGTCTGGGTGTGTGTGTGTGTCTGGGTGTGTGTGTGTGTCTGGGTGTGTGTGTGTGTCTGGGTGTGTGTGTGTGTCTGGGTGTGTGTGTGTGTCTGGGTGTGTGTGTGTGTCTGGGTGTGTGTGTGTGTCTGGGTGTGTGTGTGTGTCTGGGTGTGTGTGTGTGTCTGGGTGTGTGTGTGTGTCTGGGTGTGTGTGTGTGTCTGGGTGTGTGTGTGTGTCTGGGTGTGTGTGTGTGTCTGGGTGTGTGTGTGTGTCTGGGTGTGTGTGTGTGTCTGGGTGTGTGTGTGTGTCTGGGTGTGTGTGTGTGTCTGGGTGTGTGTGTGTGTCTGGGTGTGTGTGTGTGTCTGGGTGTGTGTGTGTGTCTGGGTGTGTGTGTGTGTCTGGGTGTGTGTGTGTGTCTGGGTGTGTGTGTGTGTCTGGGTGTGTGTGTGTGTCTGGGTGTGTGTGTGTGTCTGGGTGTGTGTGTGTGTCTGGGTGTGTGTGTGTGTCTGGGTGTGTGTGTGTGTCTGGGTGTGTGTGTGTGTCTGGGTGTGTGTGTGTGTCTGGGTGTGTGTGTGTGTCTGGGTGTGTGTGTGTGTCTGGGTGTGTGTGTGTGTCTGGGTGTGTGTGTGTGTCTGGGTGTGTGTGTGTGTCTGGGTGTGTGTGTGTGTCTGGGTGTGTGTGTGTGTCTGGGTGTGTGTGTGTGTCTGGGTGTGTGTGTGTGTCTGGGTGTGTGTGTGTGTCTGGGTGTGTGTGTGTGTCTGGGTGTGTGTGTGTGTCTGGGTGTGTGTGTGTGTCTGGGTGTGTGTGTGTGTCTGGGTGTGTGTGTGTGTCTGGGTGTGTGTGTGTGTCTGGGTGTGTGTGTGTGTCTGGGTGTGTGTGTGTGTCTGGGTGTGTGTGTGTGTCTGGGTGTGTGTGTGTGTCTGGGTGTGTGTGTGTGTCTGGGTGTGTGTGTGTGTCTGGGTGTGTGTGTGTGTCTGGGTGTGTGTGTGTGTCTGGGTGTGTGTGTGTGTCTGGGTGTGTGTGTGTGTCTGGGTGTGTGTGTGTGTCTGGGTGTGTGTGTGTGTCTGGGTGTGTGTGTGTGTCTGGGTGTGTGTGTGTGTCTGGGTGTGTGTGTGTGTCTGGGTGTGTGTGTGTGTCTGGGTGTGTGTGTGTGTCTGGGTGTGTGTGTGTGTCTGGGTGTGTGTGTGTGTCTGGGTGTGTGTGTGTGTCTGGGTGTGTGTGTGTGTCTGGGTGTGTGTGTGTGTCTGGGTGTGTGTGTGTGTCTGGGTGTGTGTGTGTGTCTGGGTGTGTGTGTGTGTCTGGGTGTGTGTGTGTGTCTGGGTGTGTGTGTGTGTCTGGGTGTGTGTGTGTGTCTGGGTGTGTGTGTGTGTCTGGGTGTGTGTGTGTGTCTGGGTGTGTGTGTGTGTCTGGGTGTGTGTGTGTGTCTGGGTGTGTGTGTGTGTCTGGGTGTGTGTGTGTGTCTGGGTGTGTGTGTGTGTCTGGGTGTGTGTGTGTGTCTGGGTGTGTGTGTGTGTCTGGGTGTGTGTGTGTGTCTGGGTGTGTGTGTGTGTCTGGGTGTGTGTGTGTGTCTGGGTGTGTGTGTGTGTCTGGGTGTGTGTGTGTGTCTGGGTGTGTGTGTGTGTCTGGGTGTGTGTGTGTGTCTGGGTGTGTGTGTGTGTCTGGGTGTGTGTGTGTGTCTGGGTGTGTGTGTGTGTCTGGGTGTGTGTGTGTGTCTGGGTGTGTGTGTGTGTCTGGGTGTGTGTGTGTGTCTGGGTGTGTGTGTGTGTCTGGGTGTGTGTGTGTGTCTGGGTGTGTGTGTGTGTCTGGGTGTGTGTGTGTGTCTGGGTGTGTGTGTGTGTCTGGGTGTGTGTGTGTGTCTGGGTGTGTGTGTGTGTCTGGGTGTGTGTGTGTGTCTGGGTGTGTGTGTGTGTCTGGGTGTGTGTGTGTGTCTGGGTGTGTGTGTGTGTCTGGGTGTGTGTGTGTGTCTGGGTGTGTGTGTGTGTCTGGGTGTGTGTGTGTGTCTGGGTGTGTGTGTGTGTCTGGGTGTGTGTGTGTGTCTGGGTGTGTGTGTGTGTCTGGGTGTGTGTGTGTGTCTGGGTGTGTGTGTGTGTCTGGGTGTGTGTGTGTGTCTGGGTGTGTGTGTGTGTCTGGGTGTGTGTGTGTGTCTGGGTGTGTGTGTGTGTCTGGGTGTGTGTGTGTGTCTGGGTGTGTGTGTGTGTCTGGGTGTGTGTGTGTGTCTGGGTGTGTGTGTGTGTCTGGGTGTGTGTGTGTGTCTGGGTGTGTGTGTGTGTCTGGGTGTGTGTGTGTGTCTGGGTGTGTGTGTGTGTCTGGGTGTGTGTGTGTGTCTGGGTGTGTGTGTGTGTCTGGGTGTGTGTGTGTGTCTGGGTGTGTGTGTGTGTCTGGGTGTGTGTGTGTGTCTGGGTGTGTGTGTGTGTCTGGGTGTGTGTGTGTGTCTGGGTGTGTGTGTGTGTCTGGGTGTGTGTGTGTGTCTGGGTGTGTGTGTGTGTCTGGGTGTGTGTGTGTGTCTGGGTGTGTGTGTGTGTCTGGGTGTGTGTGTGTGTCTGGGTGTGTGTGTGTGTCTGGGTGTGTGTGTGTGTCTGGGTGTGTGTGTGTGTCTGGGTGTGTGTGTGTGTCTGGGTGTGTGTGTGTGTCTGGGTGTGTGTGTGTGTCTGGGTGTGTGTGTGTGTCTGGGTGTGTGTGTGTGTCTGGGTGTGTGTGTGTGTCTGGGTGTGTGTGTGTGTCTGGGTGTGTGTGTGTGTCTGGGTGTGTGTGTGTGTCTGGGTGTGTGTGTGTGTCTGGGTGTGTGTGTGTGTCTGGGTGTGTGTGTGTGTCTGGGTGTGTGTGTGTGTCTGGGTGTGTGTGTGTGTCTGGGTGTGTGTGTGTGTCTGGGTGTGTGTGTGTGTCTGGGTGTGTGTGTGTGTCTGGGTGTGTGTGTGTGTCTGGGTGTGTGTGTGTGTCTGGGTGTGTGTGTGTGTCTGGGTGTGTGTGTGTGTCTGGGTGTGTGTGTGTGTCTGGGTGTGTGTGTGTGTCTGGGTGTGTGTGTGTGTCTGGGTGTGTGTGTGTGTCTGGGTGTGTGTGTGTGTCTGGGTGTGTGTGTGTGTCTGGGTGTGTGTGTGTGTCTGGGTGTGTGTGTGTGTCTGGGTGTGTGTGTGTGTCTGGGTGTGTGTGTGTGTCTGGGTGTGTGTGTGTGTCTGGGTGTGTGTGTGTGTCTGGGTGTGTGTGTGTGTCTGGGTGTGTGTGTGTGTCTGGGTGTGTGTGTGTGTCTGGGTGTGTGTGTGTGTCTGGGTGTGTGTGTGTGTCTGGGTGTGTGTGTGTGTCTGGGTGTGTGTGTGTGTCTGGGTGTGTGTGTGTGTCTGGGTGTGTGTGTGTGTCTGGGTGTGTGTGTGTGTCTGGGTGTGTGTGTGTGTCTGGGTGTGTGTGTGTGTCTGGGTGTGTGTGTGTGTCTGGGTGTGTGTGTGTGTCTGGGTGTGTGTGTGTGTCTGGGTGTGTGTGTGTGTCTGGGTGTGTGTGTGTGTCTGGGTGTGTGTGTGTGTCTGGGTGTGTGTGTGTGTCTGGGTGTGTGTGTGTGTCTGGGTGTGTGTGTGTGTCTGGGTGTGTGTGTGTGTCTGGGTGTGTGTGTGTGTCTGGGTGTGTGTGTGTGTCTGGGTGTGTGTGTGTGTCTGGGTGTGTGTGTGTGTCTGGGTGTGTGTGTGTGTCTGGGTGTGTGTGTGTGTCTGGGTGTGTGTGTGTGTCTGGGTGTGTGTGTGTGTCTGGGTGTGTGTGTGTGTCTGGGTGTGTGTGTGTGTCTGGGTGTGTGTGTGTGTCTGGGTGTGTGTGTGTGTCTGGGTGTGTGTGTGTGTCTGGGTGTGTGTGTGTGTCTGGGTGTGTGTGTGTGTCTGGGTGTGTGTGTGTGTCTGGGTGTGTGTGTGTGTCTGGGTGTGTGTGTGTGTCTGGGTGTGTGTGTGTGTCTGGGTGTGTGTGTGTGTCTGGGTGTGTGTGTGTGTCTGGGTGTGTGTGTGTGTCTGGGTGTGTGTGTGTGTCTGGGTGTGTGTGTGTGTCTGGGTGTGTGTGTGTGTCTGGGTGTGTGTGTGTGTCTGGGTGTGTGTGTGTGTCTGGGTGTGTGTGTGTGTCTGGGTGTGTGTGTGTGTCTGGGTGTGTGTGTGTGTCTGGGTGTGTGTGTGTGTCTGGGTGTGTGTGTGTGTCTGGGTGTGTGTGTGTGTCTGGGTGTGTGTGTGTGTCTGGGTGTGTGTGTGTGTCTGGGTGTGTGTGTGTGTCTGGGTGTGTGTGTGTGTCTGGGTGTGTGTGTGTGTCTGGGTGTGTGTGTGTGTCTGGGTGTGTGTGTGTGTCTGGGTGTGTGTGTGTGTCTGGGTGTGTGTGTGTGTCTGGGTGTGTGTGTGTGTCTGGGTGTGTGTGTGTGTCTGGGTGTGTGTGTGTGTGTGTGTGTCTGGGTGTGTGTCTGGGTGTGCCTGTGTCTCTGTCTGTGTCAGTCTGAAATCCAAGACAGTTTTGCCAATTCCTCAATCCGGTGAACGATAACGAAGGTCTAAAGGTTATTTGAAAGATGTTGGTCATTTCCTTCTCTCCAAGGGCAGGGAATCTGGGGAATTCTGTGGAGGCTGAATATTCATTCAGTTTGTTAAAGAGAGATTTTTAATCAGGAAGTAAATCAAGGGTAATAGGGAAAATGGAGGTAAGGGAGATCAGAGCAGCCAGGATTCTCATTGATTGATGCAGCATTCTCGATGGACTGAATGGCCTACTCCTGCTCCCAGGTATTATTGATTATACAAACTCGATAAGGATTACTGATGATCAATCACAAACTCTTCGGCTGAAATGCAATGTCGGCTCAGCCAGCGGGGGGCAGCAGAATGACATGAGACTCCTTCCCAGATATTGACTCCTGAAAGAAAAAAATGTGCATTTATGTAGCGCCATTTACAAAGCACTGGGGTAATGGGCAGATTGTCCATGTTTAGTCATAGCGATCTGCAACACAGAGAAAGACCTTTGGCCTATCTGCCCCAATTTGAAAAACAAGCTGCTGAATGATTTTAATCGCGTTTCCCAGCACTTTGCTCATAGCCTGGGCATCACAAACACAAAACTAAATCCATCTTCAATGTGATGAGGGTTTGCGGCTCTCCCACCCTCACAGGCAGTGGGTTCCAGACTCCCACCAGCCTCTGGCAGGAAGTTCCTCCTCACATTCCCCATAAAGCCTCCTGCCCCTTATTTTAAACCTTAACTCGATGCTGCCCGGTCAGTGATCCCTCCAGCAAGGGGAGAGTTTCTTCCTGTCCACGCTCCTCACAGTTTTATACATCTCAATCAGGTCCACTTTTCCTCAAACAGAAACAACCCCAGTCTCTCCTCATATTGGAAACTCTCCAGCCCAGGTAACATCCTCATAAATCCCCTTGATAGAACTCCCCAGAGGCCAGTATCCTGTCACCACATCCCCCTTTATTTACACACTGAGGGTCCCTGACCTGACCCTGAACCTGTCCCTGACCCTGACCCTTACCCTGACTCTGTCCCTGTCCCTCACCCTGACCCAGTCCCTGACCCAGTCCCTGACCCTGGCTCTGACCCTGACCCTGACCCTGTCCCCTGACCCTCACCCTGTCCCTCACCCTGTCCCTGACCCTGTTCCTGACCCTGACCCTGGCACTGACCCTGTCCCTGACCCAATCCCTGATCGTGACCCTGACCCTGTCCCTGTCCCTGACCCTCACCCTGTTCCTGACCCTGTCCCTGACCCTGACCCTGTCCCTGACCCTCAGCCTGTCCCTGACCCTGTTCCTGTCCCTGACCCTGTCCCTGGCTCTGACCCTAACCCTGGCTCTGACCCTGACCCTGACCCAGCTCCCTCAGAGCCAGCCCTCCGTGTGGACAGCGGTGTTTACTTTTTATACACATGTGTGGACCGCAGTGATTCAGATTTGTGTATTTAAACTCTAACCCTGGCTGTATATGAGCAACAATTAATTACTCCGTTCAATTAGCCTGATCAGGCAGAATTCAAACAATTGAGTTTAAAATGGGAAATATAACGTACATGACAACGTAGGAGGAGGAGAACTGGTCCATATAGTCTGTGGAACCTACTCCATCCTTTAATACGTGAACTAACTCCCCAGAGACCAGTGTCCCATCACCAAGACCCCTTTATTTACACTCGGAGAGTCCCTGTCCCTGACCCTGACCCTGACCCAGCTCCCTCAGAGCCAGGCCTCAGGGTGAGCAGAACCCCTGACCCTTCTGTTTCTACCTGTCAGCCGGGGCTCCCTGATTGGACCAGGTTAACAGCCCCAGTGAGGGAACTCCCATTCCGTGAGGTATACCTGGGGCTGACCTTGTTCCAATCCCTACCCTCTCCACCCTCTGCAGTGCGATCCCATCGCTGTTAGAACGTGGATTCCAGGGCTGTATGCAGCTGGTGACATTTATTAAGGGGTCAGTGTTCAACACGACAAGTTCCCCCAATGCTTCTCCTTTGGAATCCAGTCTTTGGTGTGTCCCCCCCCAGTGTCTTGATTTAAAGTCTCATGTGAACGATCAGGGAAGCAGATGGCTGAATGGCCTACTTCAGCTGCAGGGTCTTGTGGCACCTGTGCCAGTGCAGCACTCCCTGTGCCACACACACACTGTCAGTGTCAGCCTGGCTTAAACGTTCCGCTCTCTGTGACATCGATGACTCCACTCGGTACACTCAGTGGTGGCGCGATAGTGGAGCGAGGCTGGAGTTAGCTCACATCCATACGTTCCCATTCCTGGATAAACTGGGTGAAAAGATTGCGACAGAATTCCCCAGATTCCCTGCCCTCGGAGAGAAGGAAACGACCAACATCTTTGAAATGACCTTTAGACCTTCATTATCGTTCACCGGATTGAGGAATTGGCAAAACTGTCTTGGATTTCAGACTGACACAGACAGAGACACAGGCACACCCAGACACACACAGACATAGACACACACACACTGACGCACCAACACACAGACACACACAGACATAGACACACACACACTGACGCACCAACACACAGACACACACAGACATAGACACACACACACTGACGCACCAACACACAGACACACACAGACATAGACACACACACACTGACGCACCAACACACAGACACACACAGACATAGACACACACACACTGACGCACCAACACACAGACACACACAGACATAGACACACACACACTGACGCACCAACACACAGACACACACAGACATAGACACACACACACTGACGCACCAACACACAGACACACACAGACATAGACACACACACACTGACGCACCAACACACAGACACACACAGACATAGACACACACACACTGACGCACCAACACACAGACACACACAGACATAGACACACACACACTGACGCACCAACACACAGACACACACAGACATAGACACACACACACTGACGCACCAACACACAGACACACACAAACATAGACACACACACACACTGACGCACCAACACACATACACACACAAAGATAGACACATACTCTCACAGCCACACGCAGACGCACCAACACACACACCAACATTCACACAGACACACTCACGCACACACAGACGTGCACAGACACACACAAATACACACACGTGCGCGCGCACACATATGCACACAGTCACTCACACACAGACAGATACACAGGCACACATACACATTGCCTCTCTCATGCAAGCACATATTCACACTCTCACGTGCACACTCTCACATGCACACTCTCTTTCTCACACATGCACGTACTTACACGCACTCTTACACAGATGCCATCTCTCACGCACACAGATACAAACACACACACACACATCTTATTGATGATACTGAGGGGATATGGTGGGATGGGGGAGTGTGATCCCTCTTTTCAGAAGAGACTTCATTGAGGGATTCTCCCAGTTGAAGAGGGAGAGGAGGAATTCTCTCTGCGGGATGTCTGTATTTTCCCCAGAGAACAATGGGATTGGCAACTGTCCCGTTCAATCTGTCCAAGACTGGGATTGGTGGATCTTTATGGATAAACGGGGTTGGGGGGGTGTTTATATCAGGGCAGGCAGGGGGTTAGAGTACAGGCCACCATCTTACAGAATGGGATAGCAGGCCTGAGAGGGAGAGTGGCCTTTGGTAAGTTGGTCAGGTGACATGGTGGAGCGGGATGTGTTGGGATTTACGGTCCTACTTTGCCTTCAGTTATTGCTCGACACTGAGTGAATGTGAGGGCTCCTGGCCAAACGGTGTGAGGGACAGTGAGGAATTAGAGAGAGCTCAGTTTCCCCAGGGCCTGGATCTGAGATCACAGAGCAGCGAGGAGACACTGCCATGTGGAAGCAGAGTTTACTCCATGCAGCTAGTGCCAGTTAGTCAACTATTCTCTCAACTCTTACTGTGTTGCTAGTTAGTGGGGTGTTTGATCTGCATTGACCAGTTGTGTTGCTAGTTAATGTTCTCTGTATGATCCTTGCTGTCCCAGTGTTGATGGACCTTCTCCCATTTCTGTTCACAGGCGAAACAAGTTCTGCTCGAAAACCATTCTCACTGTAAGTAAACCCAGCCCTCGCTTCAACATGCCCAACACTTCACTGACCCCACTGTGGTAACACAGACTGAGTGGGTGCAAGGATTGACGGTCCAGTCCCTATTCCTGAGGCATGGTTATCACGAAGGGAGGGTCAGTGCTGAGGGAGTGCCGCACTGTCGGAGGGTCAGTGCTGAGGGAGTGGGCACTGTCGGAGGGTCAGTGGTGAGGGAGTACCGCACTGTCGGAGGGTCAGTGCTGAGGGAGTGCCCCACTGTCGCAGGGTCAGTGCTGAGGGAGTGCCCCACTGTCGCAGGGTCAGTGCTGAGGGAGTGCCGCACTGTCGGAGGGTCAGTGCTGAGGGAGTGGGCACTGTCGGAGGGTCAGTGCTGAGGGAGTGCCGCACTATCGGAGGGTCAGTGCTGAAGGAGTGCCGCACTGTCGGACGATCAGTGCTGAGGGAGTGCCGCACTGTCAGAAACACTAATGATTCAATGTCCTTTGACACTACACACAGATTTCTCTTGTAGATGCTGGACAGTAATTTTATTTTCCCCAGATGCGCCAGACATTCCAATCAGTCCCGAAACGTTGCTGAGCGTTCCATCTTCTCCCCGATTTGATGATCCCTTCACATTCCAGCGAGGTCGGAGACAGTCAGGTCAGTAACCAGGCTCTCTGCTGCTTCATCAGCATGACCTGCTGTTAGTGAAAACATGGAACCCATCCGAGTCAGCATTGTCGCAGGGTCAGTGCTGAGGGAGTGCCGCACTGTCGCAGGGTCAGTGCTGAGGGAGTGCCGCACTGTCGCAGGGTCAGTGCTGAGGGAGTGCCGCACTGTCGGAGGGTCAATGCTGAGGGAGTGCCGCACTGTCGGAGGGTCAGTTCTGAGGGAGTGCTATACTGTCGCAGGGTCAGTGCTGAGGGAGTGCCACACTGTCTCAGGGTCAGTGCTGAGGGAGTGCCGCACTGTCGCAGGGTCAGTGCTGAGGAAGTGCTATACTGTCGGAGGATCAGTGCTGAGGGAGCGCTGCACTGTCGGAGGATCAGTGCTGAGGGAGTGCCGCACTGGTGGAGGATCAGTGCTGAGGGAGCGCTGCACTGTCGGAGGATCAGTGCTGAGGGAGTGCCGCACTGTCGCAGGGTCAGTGCTGAGGGAGTGCCGCACTGTCGCAGGGTCAGTGCTGAGGGAGTGCCGCACTGTCGCAGGGTCAGTGCTGAGGGAGTGCTACACTGTCGGTGGGTCAGTGCTGAGGGAGTGCCACACTGTCGGAGGATCAGTGCTGACGGAGTGCCGCAATGTCGCAGGGTCAGTGCTGAGGGAGTGCCGCACTGTTGCAGGGTCAGTGCTGAGGGAGTGCCGCACGGTCGCAGGGTCAGTGCTGAGGGAGTGCCGCACTGTCGCAGGGTCAGTGCTGAGGGAGCGCCGCACTGTCGGAGGGTCAGTGCCGCGCTGAGGGAGTGCAGGATTCTCTGATCAGCGACTATCAATCTGGTGGGGATTTTGGAATCATTCTAATTGTTAGACATGGAAAGGACTGAGAGAGATGAAGGGGTTTGAAGAAAGTGGTGAGTGTTATCCTGGAGCTGGGAGATGGCAGTGTGAAATCTCCAGCAATAAATCCAAACACACACAGCAGCACTCTCTCCATTTCCTGGGAAACAAGTGAATGTTTTTAATTCAGCTTTTCCCTCCCATTCTAGAACCACCAGGGTTTATATACACCCCAGAGAGAACAAAGAAAATATTTCCGCTGCTGAACACAGACACTCCGCTTATACTGCGCCGGGGCAGGAGGCAATCTGGTGAGTTCTGCCACACACCCTGCTCTCTCTGACTTTCTCTAACTTTCCCTCTGTCCTGTCCTCTCTCTGTGTCCCTGTCCCCACGTCTCACTGCTTCCTGTATTTCCACGGTGGCTCAGTGCCAGGGACGCGGGTTTGATTCCACCCTCGGGTGACTGTCTGGGTGGAGTTTGCACATTCTCCCCTGGGTCTGCGTAGGTCCCCTCTGGGGTGCTCCGGTTTCCTCCCACAGTCCAAAGGCATGCAGCTTAAGGTGGATTGGCCGTGGGGAATTGTCCAGGGATGTGTGGGTTCGGGAATATCGACCTTTTGAGGAAGAACATGTGTATCACGGAAATGAACTAAATACAAAATGTTTTTCTATTCATTTCAGAGCCAAGCAAACAGAGGCAGGCAGCGATTGACCAGAGTGGTACGTGATTTCTTTTAGACACTCGCTGTCTGTGTTCAGGCTGACCCTGGGTAATTCTCGGTGGGTCTGTGAGTGTGGCTGGATTTTTGTGGTTACAAAGCTGTGATCTGTATTTCAGTGACCAATCTCAGAGCTGGCCCATTTCTCTATGAGAGAAATGTAATTCCCTGTCCCACAGCCCCACCAATCCTGGACAGGTAAATCACACAGGGGCAGTCTTTCACCATTTGGCCACTCAAGCCTGTTCTGTTCTGCAGGTAGATAGGATAGTGAAGAAGGCGTTTGGTATACTTTCCTTCATTGGTCAGAGTATTGAGTACAGGAGTTGGGGGGTCATGTTGCGGCTGTACAGGACATTGGTTAGGCCACTGTTGGAATATTGCTTGCAATTCTGGTCTCCTTCCTATCGGAAAGATGTTGTGAAACTTGAAAGGGTTCAGAAAAGATTTACAAGGATGTTGCCAGGGTTGGAGGATCTGAGCAACAGGGAGAGGCTGAACAGGCTGGGGCTGTTTTCCCTGGAGCGTCGGAGGCTGAGGGGTGACCTTATAGAGGTTTATAAAGTCATGAGGGACATGGATAGGATAAATAGACCAAGTCTTTTCCCTGGGGTCGGGGAGTCCAGAACTAGAGGGCATAGGTTTAGGGTGAGAGGGGAAAGATATAAAAGAGACCTAAGGGGCAACGTTTTCACTCAGAGGGTGGTACGTGTATGGAATGAGCTGCCAGAGGAAGTGGTGGAGGCTGGTACAATTACAACATTTAACATTTAATAGGAAGGGTTTGGAGGGATATGGGCTGGGGGCTGGCAGGTGAGACTAGATTGGGTTGGGATATCTGGTCAGCATGGAAGGGTTGGACCGAAGGGTCTGTTTCCATGCTGTACATCTCTATGACTCTATCACTCAGTACAATCACGGCTGCTCTGTTTATCTTCACAGAGTCATCCAGCACGGAAACACACCCTTCAGCCCACCCAGTCCATGCTGATCATAATCCCAAACTAAGCTAGTCCCACCTGCCTGCTCCTGGCCCATATCCCTCCAAATCTTTCCTATCCACGTACTTATCCGAATGTCTTTTAAACATTCTAACTGTCCCCACATCCACCACTTCCCCTGGAAGTTCATTCCACTCGGGAACCACTCTCTGTTTAAAAAAATTGCCCCTCATGTCCTTTTTTAATTCTTTCTTCTCTCGCCTTAAAATATGCCCCCCCTAGTTTTGAACTCCCCCACCCTCGGGAAAAGACACCTGCCATTCACCCTATCCACGCTCCTCATCACTTTATAAACTTCTATAAGGTCACCCCTCAGCCTCCTACACTCCAGTGTAAAAACTCCCAGCCTATCGAGCTTCTCCTTATAACTCAAACTCTCTATTCCCGGCAACATCCTGGTAAATCTCTTCTGACCCCTCTCCAGTTTAATAATATTCTTCCTATAACGGCGACCGGAACCAGACACAGTATTCCAGCATAGGCCTCACCAACATCCTGTACAACCTCAACATGATGTCCCACATTCCCATCTACCCTTCATTCCCCGCCCCACACATACACACGCGCGCGCGCACACACACACACATACACGCT
>NW_025213084.1:29624-30409 GCF_004010195.1 Chiloscyllium plagiosum
CACACATACACTCACTCACTCTCACTCTCTTTTCACACACACACATACTCCCTCTCACACGCTCTCTCTTGCCTGCACACACTCTTTCTATCTCGCTCTCTCTTACACACACATCTGCACATTTTCTTACACACATACACATGCACATTATTTCTCATAGAGACACACTCATTCTCTCTCACACATGCAGACACACGCACACACAGAAATACCGTTCCCTATTGTTTCTCCCTGTGATCCTGAAGACCTTGACTGAACGTCCTCTTCATCTTTTCTCCAATCTGCCAGCAGTGAAAGTTTCCATTCAGATGGGGGGTGAAGGAGGTGTAACCCAGTGCAGTAAGATTCACTCGCTCTGGGGTCGAAGGCTGATTGGTTAAATAAACCCATGGCATTATCTCATCGTACAAGTCCCTCCTGGACTGCAGAGCTGTGTCTGACGGGGATCTGTGGGACTTGTTTCTGAACATCAGGAGAAGCTAGTTTCAATTAAAATGATGATGGGATAGTGTAGGGGGACGAGCTGAGAATAGTTCACAGGTCGGCGCAACATCGAGGGCCGAAGGGCCTGTCTGCGCTGTCTTGTTCTATGTTCTAAAACTGCGATAAGCTTCCATCACTGTCAGTTAGAGGCTAGGTGTTGTAATCACAAGGTCACTCTCAGTCTAAACCATTCACATGTGGGAAGATGCTGTTCTCTTCAGTTAATGTTCGAGAGCACTTATCCAGGATAGGGCAGATTGCTCTTTGGTATTTCCCGATGACTGTAGATGACTCTGCTGAGA
>NW_025213085.1:0-907 GCF_004010195.1 Chiloscyllium plagiosum
CTGTTTCAGTGCTATTAATCAGATAATCTGTTTTGGTGCTATTAATCAGATAATCTGTTTCAGTGCCTATTAATCAGATAATCTGTTTCAGTGCCTATGTTTCAGTGCCTACTAATCAGATAATCTGTTTTGGTGCTATTAATCAGATAATCTGTTTCAGTGCCTATGTTTCAGTGCCTACTAATCAGATAATCTGTTTCAGTGCCTACTAATCAGATAATCTGTTTCAGTGCTACTAAATAGATAATCTGTTTCAGTGCCTACTAATCAGATAATCTGTTTCAGTGCCTACTAATCAGATAATCTGTTTCAGTGCTACTAAATAGATAATCTGTTTCAGTGCCTATTAATCAGATAATCTGTTTCGGTTGCTACTAATCAGATACTCTGTTTCAGTGCCTATGTTTCTGTGCCGACTAATCAGATAATCTGTTTCAGTGCTACTAAATAGATAATCTGTTTCAGTGCCTACTAATCAGATAATCTGTTTCAGTGCTACTAAATAGATAATCTGTTTCAGTGCCTACTAATCAGATAATCTGTTTCAGTGCTACTAAATAGATAATCTGTTTCAGTGCCTATTAATCAGATAATCTGTTTCGGTTGCTACTAATCAGATACTCTGTTTCAGTGCCTATGTTTCTGTGCCGACTAATCAGATAATCTGTTTCAGTGCTACTAATCAGATAATCTGTTTCAGTGCTGATGTTTCGGTGCCTACTAATCAGATAATCTGTTTCAGTGCCTACTAATCAGATCTGTTTCAGTGCCTCTGTTTCAGTGCTACTAATCAGATAATCTGTTTCAGTGGCTACTAATCAGATAATCTGTTTCGGTGCCAACTAATCAGATAATCTGTTTCAGTGCTACTAATCAGATAATCTGTTTCAGTGCCTACTAATCAGAT
>NW_025213085.1:2231-4910 GCF_004010195.1 Chiloscyllium plagiosum
TCCTCAGTGTCTTCTTTTTTTGCCTCTGCATCTACCTAGCATCCGTTTGTGCTGTTGATATATCTGTGCGTACGTTTCTAATTATGATGAATTATTTTGACTCTGCATTCGCTCGTGTGCTTCGTTTTCTGCATGTCTCTGTCTTACTATGTGTTTTTATTTTATATTCATGCATGAGTTTAAATCTATGGTTCAATATTTACATGGCGGTGATGCTGTAGCTTTGCTTGTGAATTTATATTTGTATTTTACATTTATAGATGTTTAATTGTTGGCATATATCAGTGCTCGGTGTGAGACTGCGTGATATTGTCACTGGTATTTATGTGTGCCAATGGCTGCGTCATTTTTTGTATGTTTACTAATGTTTATGCATATGTCTGTTATCTTCGTTTCTATATTTTAAATTCATGCATGTTTGTTCACACACGTCTTTGTGTATACTTGTGAGACCGCGTGTTTTCAGAATAATTGTAACTCAGGATGAAGTTATGGATGTAGGTTTTCTTGCTGAACTGGAAGCTTTGCTTTCATACGTTTTGTCATCATACTAGGTAACATCTTCAGTGAGCGTCCGAATGATGAATTGGTGGTGTACCCCGCTTTCTGTTTACATGTTTGAGTTTCCTAGTGTTGGCTACATCATTTCCAGTCATGACATCATTTTCAATGGTGATATAATTTCCTGTTCTTTTTCTCAGGGCATGGTAAATTGGACCCATGTCAAAATATTTACAGTTCACCCAATAAAAGGGCATAAAACAATTATCATCAATTTCTTTCCTCTGAAACTCCGAGAGCCGTTCACGGGATGTTAGACAGGGAGCTTTCAAGG
Source organism: Chiloscyllium plagiosum (assembly GCF_004010195.1). Taxonomy (NCBI): domain Eukaryota; kingdom Metazoa; phylum Chordata; class Chondrichthyes; order Orectolobiformes; family Hemiscylliidae; genus Chiloscyllium; species Chiloscyllium plagiosum. The sequence goes on from NW_025213085.1 coordinate 3,067, forward strand.
TTTCATGCTGTATCGATAACAAGGAATTGCTCTTCTTCGTGGAACAAGTCCAAAATCCGTTCAGAGATTTGCCGATTTACTGAGAGACTGAACATCTTCTGTACGTGTTTTCTCCTGCCATTCATTACCTGTCATCTCCTTTACAATAAGGCCTTGTCTGGACGCAATTCCTGCTTAGGATCTTTTGTCCAGGGAACAACCTGCGTTGAACCTCAAGCATGAACACCGAAACAGAGAAAAGCATATTTGTTCTCTTTTCCTTTTACCACTTGCTGTTGCACATAGTCGAAAACTGATCATGAGCGTATACTGTAGAGTTATCAACTGCAAAGCAAATTGATTTTAAATACATCGATGAGTTCCCCAAAAGTATATTTGTTTACATTTATGTTTCGGCATGGCTCTCTTTTATTGTGGGTGGATCTGTATTCTGTGAATATGTGTTTCTGTTGCTGAGCATTGCCCTTATTTTGTCTGTGAATTTTGAGGCTGATTGTTTGCGCGTGTGTTAATGTGTATGGAATTACATGGATCTTCATGTTGTTCTCTCTGTATGTAATCATCTGTCTGACTAATGCGTCGTGCATGGTGTATATGTTTGTCCATGAACCTGCCCCTCCACATCCCCCAAAAGAGACAAGGAGGATGATGGAAGAAAACAAGGCAGACAGCATCAGCAGGTGGAGGGCACCTTTTCGAGGACAACCCTTCTTCTGAACTGGCCATGGGTGAATGGAACGCTGCATATAAAGGAAGTGGATGGGCAGGTGAGGATAGGTGAACACAGGGAGATGGTACGAAAATTTTGATCGATCACCGAATAAATCAGATTGTTGGACAGAAGGAAGAACCGAAGAGACGAATGGAAGTGAGGAAGGAGAGGCTTGGATGGGTATCTGATTTATGGGAAAGGACGTTATTTGAAATTAGAGAACTCCGCTTTCAGTAATCTGGGCTGTGTGCTGCCTCGGTGGAAGATCAGTTTTTTTTCACAATTTGCAGTTTGATTTGTTGGGGCAATGGACCAGGCCAAGGATGGTCATGAGGGAACATAAACTAAAACTGAGCCCGACTGGCAGGTCAGGTCGGCCCCTGCTGGTCTGGCTGAGATGTTTGGTCAAACTTGCCGTTAGTTTACGTTTCCTCTCCCCCCAAAATTGAGAAGACTACATCGGGAGCGCCTGATGCAGTAACTTAGGTTAGAAGCGATGAAGGTGAACCTTTGTCTCACTTGGAAGCACTGTATCCGTCCCTGGATGAAGCAAATGTGTGTACTTTGCCTGTCTATCCGTGCCTTACAGTCTATGGTAGTGCAAAACAGTGGTTCAGAGACACTGTCCTTGGAAAATTCGGGAGCTCAAAAACAGTTAGGATAGAGGAGGGACATGCATCAGCACTGCGCAATCGGAATGAATGTGGGATGGTGAATCAGACTGGAAGCTTCGAAGGCAACATAAAGCATCTGAGCAATTGTAGATTTATTGCAAACGAACGCCTTCTCCCAAAGTATCATGGATCTGAGGAATTCGCTTCAGCAAAGTGTGGTGAATGCTGGGACAGGGAGTAAATTTAAGGACGAGTTGACGGGTTGTAACATGGTAATGACTTTTTGGAATTTGGAGAGAAGGCAGAAAAATAAGAGTGGTCAGCATATCAGATAAAATCGAATTGTGGAGTAGACTGGATGGGTCACATGGCCTAATTCTGCTTCGATGTCTTATGAACTTATGCAATTACAGACATAGAGTCATAGAGATGGACAGCATGGAAACAGACCATTCGGTCCAACCCCTCCATGCTGACCAGATATCCCAAATCAATCTAGTCCCACCTGCCAGCACCCA
>NW_025213085.1:5734-8958 GCF_004010195.1 Chiloscyllium plagiosum
TCCTTGTAAATCTTTTCTGAACCCTTTCAAGTTTCACAACATCTTTGCGATAGGAAGGAGACCAGAATCGCACCAAATGTGGCCTCACCAATGTCCTGCACAGCCGCAACATGACCTCGTAACTTTGTACTCAATACTCTGAGCAATAAAGGAAAGATTATCAAACGCCTTCTTCACTAACCTATCTACCTTTGACTCCATTTTCAAGAAGATATGAACCTGCACTCCAAGGTCTCTTTGTTCAGCAACACGCACTAGGACCTGAACATTAAGTGTGTAAGTCCTGCTAAGATTTGCTTTCCCAAAATGCAGCAACTCGCATTTATCTGAATTAAACTCCATCTGCCACTTCTCAGCCCATTGGCCCATCTGGTCCAGATCCTGTTGTGATCTGAGGTAACCCTCTTCGTTCTCCACTACACCTCCAATTTTGGTGTCATCTGCAAACTTACTAACTGTACCTCTTATGCTCGCATCAGAATCATTCATATAAATGATAAAAAGTAGAGGGCCCAGCACCGATCCTTGTGGCACTCCACTGGTCACAGGATTCCAGTCTGAAAAACAGCCCTCCACCACCACCCTCTGCCTTCTACCGTTGAGCCAGTTCTGTATCCAAATGGCTAGTTCTCCTTTATGTAAGGAGGAATGAGAAAAGATGGAAATATCGAGTGAAGGCCTTTTAAAATGAACTTTTCTTTTCCATAGGGGGTGAACAGACAGGAAAATACAATCATTACATTAAAAAAAATCCTGTGTACCGTTCCCGCCATGACTTTGCATTTAGATGTTTGAAAGTACAAATCCTGTATTTTCACATTCGATTTTGCTTTATCCTTTGCCTCGATTTTGACAACAGATCTGTTCTTCCATTTCACCCGGGCTGTTGTGGAAGTCTGTAATACAGTCCGTACAGTATGGTTGCTGTTCGTTTTTATTTTGAAACGTTTATGCAAACGATTTCATTTGAGGAAATTTCGAAGATCCATCCCTTTGCTTTGCTGATATAAATTGCCTGATAAAGTTGACGTCATTTCATCAGGACTGTTATGAAAAAATTCTCACAGCTTTTATCTAATGGTGGTTCAGTAGTGAGCACCCTCACAGCACCAGGGTCCAAGGTTTGATTCCAATCTCGGGTAACTGTCTGTGTGGAGTTTGCATATTTTCCCGTATCTGCGTGGGTTTTTTTTCCAGACTCCAAAGATGTGCAGGTCAGGTGAATTTGATATGCTAAATTGCCCGTCGTGCTAGGCGCATTACTCATAGCGAAATGGGTCTGGATGGGATACTCTTCGTTGGGTCGTGTGGACTGATTGGGCTGAATGACCTGCTTCCACACTGTAGGGAATCTAAACGAATTGGAATTGGACAGTGCAAAACAAAACGTTGACATATAACAGCTCGGTTTTGAAGGGTAAGTGGAGTATTTAAATGCATGTGGGGAGTTTATCAAAGGACATCTGCAAAGATACAAACAGTTACAAATTATTTTAATAAAATACGTTGAACAGCTCATTCAGAATCATAGAAGCGAATCATAGAATCCCCATAGCATGGAAACAGGCCATTCAGCCCAACAATCCACACCCACAACCCACTATCAACCCCGTACTTCATTCCTGTAAAGTCGCATTTCCAGTGGATGTTGCACCGAATCGACAAATTGTTGAACACTATCAGCAACTTTTCATGGCTAATTAACATATGTTTCACCTCTTTGGACTGTAGCAGGAGACTAGAATTTCCATTCTGTCTACTTAGGACTCTATCTGTTGTACGCAATTTGCAACTGGGACTTGAAAAATTAAAACTGGCTATTGAGGATTTTTACACATCTTAGCCTGTATCGACACTGCTGATGTTAACGGATAAATTGTGAAATATTTTCTTACGGGATCACATAGCAATCTGAAGGCCAAAATGTTTCACCAGCTATCCTCAAACTTTAGTCCCCATGTGTCGAAAATTCACAGCACATCCATAACCTCACGAAGTTCATGGAGATGGACCAAAATCATCAATAGAAGCACTAATTAATTTGTTTTGCATTCACGACGCGCACAGACGCCGCCACCTTTCCCCCCTCACCCTCCTGATATTAAATGTTCATTTTCTCATTTCCCTTCTGTCTGGCCAGTTGAAGCAAGATGGTGAAACGTCATTCTTTCTTGTCCATTTCCTGCTGTCAAACATCTGTCACAATTGCATATTTAAGATGGAAGCAAAGAATGCTCGGCCCTCCGGAGCCTGTTCACGACTCAATGTGATTATGGCTGTTTAAACCACACGAGGGATATTCAAAACATATAAGATCTGATTGAATTGGTGATGCTGGACAAAATGTTTCATAGTCTCAGAACAAAGGGTTCTGTGAGCATTCGTTTTAAATGGGGCGACTATTTAAGGCAAAAATGAGGCATGTTCTTGTAGTTCTCTCATAGGTCGGTGAATCTTCAGGTTTTCCTTCCTCAAAGGTCACTGGACGCAGGAGATTTCAATGTTTGTTGAACGCTTATTGAATACTGAATGGAAGAAAGACTACCAGAGGAATTTTGTTTTGAGGTTAGAATAAGATCCTGGGATCACACTCATACGTTGAGCAGGCAAGAAGCCTCAATTGGTATCCTGGTTGTCGCTGGTTTTTTGAAATGGCCATCTATGTTCAAGTGTGGCACATGATGCGGAAAAGTGCAATATAAAACATACTCTACATTAGTATAAATTAAGAAATTTTCTATTCAACAGCACAACACATTACTAATTGTTTGCTCTGATAATGTCGGAAGTCGAGAAGGCCAATCCAATTCCACATCGCAAGCAACTTGCTCATTGATGATCTACTGAAGCTGCAGTGCACAGTGAAAAACAAGATGTTTACATCCAGGATAGGAGATGAAGCAGAGTGAGTGATATGGTCAAAAGGAAAGGGCGTTAGGGAAGGGAGTAACATAGGTCCTGAGGCAGAAAGTGTGATCTGCAATGAGAGACACAGACATGGAGCATAGAAGGCGGAGAAACAACGGCAGGATTTCGTAAAACCAATGATTAGTGGAGAACCGTACAGAGGTGGTGAAGGTGACCAAAAATGTGAGAAAAATATAACACAAGAGTGGCCGAGGGAATTAGAGCATCAAACCAAAAGAAAATGACATTTAGTTCTCCTCTCGATTCTGCTGCATACGGAAAGTGCTGTTATATGCAGACAAATCAACGTCCTCAGC
>NW_025213085.1:11134-30417 GCF_004010195.1 Chiloscyllium plagiosum
GTATGATCACACGACCAGAGCAGAAGCAGGCAAACTATTAAATTTTCAGTCAACACTCTCACATTGCATAGTCAAAAATTGTAGTGCTGGTAAACGACAGCAGATAAGGCTGCGTCTGAGGAACAGGAGAGTTGACGTTTCAGGCATTAGCCCTTAATCAGGAATGTAGGGGAGGGGAACAAGGAGCTGAGAGATAAATGGGCGTGGCTGAGTCTGGGGCTATGGGAACGAGGAAGGCTATAGATGTTCATAAGTGTTGGATGCGGTGTCAGATTGGAGAGAAGGGTGGAGTGTACAGGTGCAAAGGACGATGGACAGCTAGGACAGTTCAAGTGAGCGATGACAACAGGGAGGGTTGGATTTGGGATAAGGTGATGTGACTGGAGATGAGTAAACTTGTGAAATCGACATTGATTCAAGCCGTTCATCAGGAATTCCTAATGAAGGGCTGATGCCTGAAAAGTCGATTCTCCTGCTCCTCGGATGTTGCCTGTCCCGCAAGGAATTTTCCAACACCATACTCTTGACAGCTATTTAGAGGGTTAGGTTAAGCGTTCAGCATGTAACTGGAGTTGATCTTTGTGCGTTTTATTGTTAGTATAATTCGCGATGTTACGCTTGATTACAAGTAATTATTTATGTTGTACAAAGTGTAAGGTGACTATTTGTGAAAGAGCGAGGTTTTACCGAATGTACACTGACAGTAGGGAATTATTTATCAAGAAGGGAAAGCATTTGGTGAGGAAGAAGTGCTGGATACAAAGGTGTACTGAGGTTGAAACAAATTTGATCTCGATAACATTCATTCAAGGACTTTGAAAAAGGAAATGGAGGGAAAGATGATCTTTAAAGCAACTTCTGTTTTTTCGTGTCACAGAAATTGTGGGGGTGCCAGAATATTGGAATATTGCAAGTGTCTTGTTCAAGAGTGGTTACAAAAGTAAAATACGAAATTGCACGCTGGAATCTCAACAGAAATTATAAATCAGGAAAGATTTGTTCATCACTTGTAAAACGTTAGCGAGATTAGAAACACGTAGCGTGGTTTCCCTTCTGAAATTTGTGTCTTCACAGTTGCCAGAAGTTTTAGAAGAGGTAACAGAAATGTTGGATGAGTGTTGACATGTTATCAATCATGCTTTGTTGAACTTCCACAGTGCTCACCATAATTTTAATTGAGAATGTGTGGTGTAGTTGACAGTAGTAGACAAAAAGCGCTCGGATATGACGACAGGCTGCTCTCAGATTTTCTATTTCTAAATCAAAACATTTATTTGGCAGCACATAACATTGCGCACTTAAATTCCCCTCTTAACTAGGACTAAGTCAATCTCTAAATAAATGTGTTCACGTCACAACTCGGGCTGCGCGGCATGAATTCACCTCTGTGTTATTTGGGTTCAGCATTGTTATAATCCCTTGCATTTGCTCCTGTAATGGTGAAAAATAAGAAATCTACAACTTGCACCAACAACAGAAGAATGCAGCTGCCAGATATGCTGCCGAGGAAAGACAAAAAGCTGATTCCTCTCTACCTTTCTGCGTCATTACATTTAACTTTGATATTCTGACCTCTCAGTGTCTTACGGATGTGACTACCTAAAATTATGTGGTGAACAGTCAGAGCGTTCAGCAGCAAAACTAAAGTAATTGGGAGAAATTGGATTGAATCCATACCAAACTAATTAATTCACATTCCTCTATGATCAGTGTAATAGATAGCTTTACATAACAGAATAATAGCACGTTGTCAGTTACATATCCAGATTCCTGTGAAAGGTGGTGATGTACTTTATAAAAAGAAACATAAAATAAACACTAGTTATTGTGAGATCTGCAGCTTCAGTTTTGTCAGTACAATATTTTGAGCTTTGACTGTGCCAAATAAAAGGTTACAAGTCGATCAAAGTGAAATTAACGTTGACTCAGATTCAACATTCCGTGTGTACCCTATGCAGAGCATGGAAAATAGGAAACACAGGTGTAATGAGTAAAAAAAAAAAACATATGATTAAAATAATGTTAAAGGATCCGCCATAGTATTAGATCTGCCATTTCCATAGGCAGGAGGTAGCAAGTGGTACAAGTTTAAAGGCCACATTTTTCACGGACATGATCAGTATCATCACTAAATTAACTGTAAGTGAAAGAGCAAAACAATATAAATGTTTGTTAAGAATTTCACTGTGACGAAAATGCAGCACCGTCACTCGTCTTTAGTTGATCATTTGATTACACATTCAAAAATCTCTGGAGAAGAAAAGCGCCAGCAAGAATTATGAAACAACAAAATATATTAAAACAATTTCAAATGGTGATTTCATCAGATACAATTCCCAGACGGTGAAAGCTGAGTCATTCGTGTTCATGGACATTCATGGGGTTGTTTTGACAGCCTCTGTAAGGTAACCATGTACTTAGAATATTTTTAAAATTGTCATAATTAGTTGCTAGAATCAAGCAATTTATTGTCGTTTATTCTGATCTACGCAACCCTCACAAGTTACAACAAAAGAGAATTGAGAAGTTAAATGGACTGATAGTTGCTGCGAGAAAGCAGTGACATGTGTTTTGAAACTCAAAACAGCTTGTCAAGCGAAAAGGAATTCGAAGGAATCCTGGGGTTTGTGGTGATGTCATTTCCTGTTCGTTTTCTGAGGGGTTGATAGATGGTATCTAGATCTATGTGATTTTTTATGGTGTTGTGGTTGGAGTGCCAGGCCTCTAGGAATTTTCTGGCATGTTTTTGCTTAGCCTGTCCCAGGATAGATGTGTTGTCCCAGTCGAAAGGTTGTTATTTTCATCTGTATGTAGGGTTAAGAGAGAGAGAGAGGGTGGTGTCTTTTTGTGGCTGGCTGGTGTTCGAGCATCCTGGTGGCTAACATCTCTTTCTGTTTGTCCGAAGTAATGTTTGTGGCAATCCTTGCCTGGAATTTTGTAAATAACGTTGATTTTGTCAATGGGTTGGACGGGGTCTTTTAAGATTGTTAGTTTTTGTTTCAGAGTGTTGGTGGGTTTGTGTGCTGTTAGGTTTCCGAGGGGTCTAAGTAGTCTGGCTGCCATTTCTGAAACTTCTTTGATGTATGGTAAGGTGGTTAGGGTTTCTGGCTGTATTTGGTCTGCTTGTCATTGTTTGTTCTTGCGGAATCAGCGGACTGTATTTTCTGAGTATCTGTTCTTCTTGAATACGTTGTATACGCGGTTGTCCTCTGTTTTCCGAAGTTCAGCACAGACAAACTTCGGACTCCTGGGAATCCTAGTAGCACACAAACCCACCAACACTCTCAAACAAAAACTAACAAACTTTAAAGACCCAGTACAACCCATGTACAAAACCAACGTCACCTACAGAATTCCATGCAAGGACTGCCACAAACACTACGTAGTACAAACAGGAAGATGTTTAGCCACCAGGATACACGAACACCAGCTAGATACAAAAAGACATGACCCTCTCTCTCGCACTACACACGGATGAAAAAAACCACCATTTCGACTGGGACAACACATCTATCCTGGGACAGGCTCAGTAAATACATGCCAGAGAATTCCTAGAGGCCTGGCTCTCCAACCACAACGCCATAAACAAACACATGGATCTAGATACCATCTATCAACTCCTCAGAAAACGAACAAGAAATGACATCACCACAAACCCCAGGAACCCCATCCAGGACAAACATATAAATAGAAAGCAGGAGACAACAGCTTTGCTTCAGTTGGAAGTCGCCACTGATGATGTTACGTAGTGGTCATTACGTTGGAAATCCATCTCCCCTGTTCCCAGCGTCAACGTGCAGTTTCAAGAAATTAGACTTTTCGAGAAGTTGCGTTTCGGAAGCAGTTTAATATAAAATAGTGGAAAAACTGGGGACGGCATCAATACATAATTTTAACGAGCTACATATCACTTCAGCAACCAGTTACTTCCAAAAGCAGAAGAAAAGCGTCTAAAAAACGTTTTCAAGAAATACGGGTAATTAATAAACACAATCCGCCAATTCCACAAAAACAAACGGAAACAAGCAGACAAAACACAAACAAAATCTATAGCCATATCATCTTACTTCAAAGGCATGTCAGAAATTACATCCAGCCCTCTCAGGCCCCTTTTTATCATGGGAGTCCAACTGACGTAAGCAGTGACTGATGAGCCTCAAGGATCTATTAGATACCACTTGCAAAACTAACGTCATTACAAGGTGCAACGCAAAACTGTAAACAAAATACTACATCGGACAAACTAGCAGGAGTCTGGCCACCAGGATACATGAACACCAACTGGCGACCAAAATGTAAGTCCAACAATCATTCGTTTCCATTCATACAGACAAAGAAGAACACCACTTTCACTGGGGAAACACACATGCACCACAAGACAGGCACAAGAAAGACCCGTAAATGAATTCTTAGAGACTTAGCATTCTAACCAAAACAGTATCAGTAAACGCATTAATTTCGAGCTGATGTACCTTCACTTGAATGAATGAATGGGAAATGACATCACCCACCTTAAGAAGCCAAGACCTGTAAATTGGGAGGCTGCACATTACACCAGAGCTTCACAAGAGAATCTAACTGAAAATGTTACCTTGTATGGTTACTTAACCTCTAAAAACAAACCATCAAGCTCAGCGAGCCTACCTACATACGTGTCGTCAACATGAACATTAAATCTTCTCAAATATCGCTCGCATCAGATACAGGAATGCCACTAAGAGGTACGTGTGAGGACATGCAACCTCCTGAAGAATGCTTCATTTGCTTCCATCCCAGCCTGCGATGCTAATTTCCTGCGAATGAATTAAATATATCTAGTGCAGCTCTGTTGCATTTTTGGCATAATTTTGCACAATCGCACCAAGAACATTTATAAATACTGTATGGATCAGAGAAACAATGTTATCTCAAGTATCAATACAGATATAGGAAATATGCCAGAAACGTAGTTGCACTCGGACCACATGAAGATGGAGACTGTGAAGCGGCACATTTTGCTAACACAAATCAGGGCGAGACATATATAGTTAATGGCAGGGTCTTACGGAGTGGTGCCGGACAAAGATAACTTAGGGTGTCGAATCATAGATTAATGAAAGTGATGCAGCAGGTATACGTGGTCGTTTAGTTATCATGTTCACGATGCCATTTTGCCGCTCTGCACGGCATTGGTTAGGCCGCTTTTGGAGTATTGAGTTTTGATTTCGTCTCTGTGCTTTGCATTGATGTTGCTCAACCCGGAAGGGTGCAGAAGTGATTCACATGGACGCTTCCAAGACTGGAGGATTTCTGGTCCAGTTAGCGGCTGAATAAACTGGGGCTAATTTCCCTGGAGCGTCGGAGGATCAAGGGTCTCTTGTCGAGGTTTCTAAAATCGTGAGGGGCATGGATAGCTGATGTCTTTTTTTTTCAAGTGGATGTGTGTCCCAAATAGTAGGAAATGCCTTTAAAGTGAGAGGGGATTTTAAGTGTTCTGAACGAAAAGCTTTTTCATGCAGACAGTCTTGCATCTATGGAATGACGAGCTGGAGGAAGTGCTGGAGGCACATTTCATTGTATCACTTAAAATGGCATTTGGGTATTTGCATGAATAGGAAAGATTTCGCAAAACTGGTTGGCAAGATGGATCAAAGGGACATTGTCCACGTTGTACAACTCGATGAGTATCGCACTCCACAGCTAAAGAAATATCTCACTGAATGTGCAATTGATAGGACTTACCAGCATTGGATGATTACGGCTGTTTTTCATACTGCATCTCCAAAGATGGCAGAATTTCATTCTAGAACATGTGTCTGCACGTATGTAGCTGCGTCAATTACCTTTAATTTATGCCACTGCCATTTGTCTGCCTCTGATCAAATACATTCAGACGCTTACCTACTTAGTAAGATGTTATGGAAGAGTAGACGAGACGATTGCTTGGGAAACTAATGGTTACAAGTCGAGAAATAATACAACTGGATCACTGAGTGTATTACTTTCTCTTGAAAAGGAAATCTAGATGAATTTGCTCTCTATTCAGCCTTGTTGAGGTATTATAACTTGGCTGAATTCGAACCATCTCCTCTTCCAAACTAAAGAGCGGTCTAGTGCAAGCAGAATTTCCTGATTAAAACACAGGTAGTAGAACATCTATAAAATTATCAGATATTTCAATCGTGATAATTCGAGGAGCAGAAAATTAAACATGCAGACACTTCAGAAGTCTGTGAACTGGGCAAGTTAAAAGGTATAAGATTAGAAGCTGATTTAGTAAAGATAGCAGTTTTGTCATTGGTCAAGTGCTGAAAGGACGGACAATAACTCTTCAATTTAATAGCAAACTGCCTTCCAATACCACTATTCAAATATTTGGAAAATCCAGCTATGTTTCACCAAACCAGTGTTTCTACTTCTGAAGAGATTTCTGACACCAGTATATTTATTAAACGGTTGTAAGTAATGTTCAGTACGCATCAACTTGTTGATTTCCTGTAGGTATAAAGTCAGTGCCAGTATAAGTTTCCTTCAATTAATTAAGGTGTACACCATTCAGAGTCCTTTGGCACTTGGAGACAGAAGCTTACCCTGATAAAGAAATTTGCACATCTGCGATGAGACTGGTGAAAAAGACTTACTACCCAAGTCTTGCATCAGTTGCTCTTCCTGGTGAGTCATTTTAACCTGTCAGTTGGTAATTCGTACAAACGGTTTTCTTGTTCATATCTCATTTTTTATTAAAGTGAATAATTACTGGAATAAACAAATCAATTCTGTTTCTAGAAGATCCACATCTCTCTTTAGAAATGATATTATAACTATTTATATTTTTAAAATGCCTAGATGAAAGATTTCTTCGACGTTGAAACTATTTTATAATTCCATGCAGGGACGTGTCCAGTGTATCATAATCAGTCTATTCAGTATGTAGGTCGTTCTCCCATTTATATAGTTATACTGAACGGGTTCACCTGCGAGCAATAGGTAACTCCGTATTGTTTTTTTTTTCAGTCAGAAACTGTAATATTAATTGTCTGGTCTGTCTGCCTCATAACGAGTTGGGGACAATAATGATTCTCACAAGAAGAAGATATGGCCGTTATATGTTGACAATGGCAATAACAAAACTTTCACCTTTCATTCTTGTTTCACACAGCAGTGTGCAGGGTCATTCATAATTGACTGCTGTCTCTCTTGACTTATATATTTGGTGTATTTTCTTTTTACATTTTATCAATTTGCGGTGATTTGCTGCCAGAAGTTCCAAAGTATTGCAGAAAAAGAATAGCAGTAACAGTCACAGTAATCTTTTTTGGTTCTAACTCTGTTAAAGGAAAAGCCAATTTTATTTCAATTCACACCTCTCCAAATAATTAATAAGGTGCAGTGGGGTTATCATCAAAGAGCTTCACCTGCAGAAATAACATTTGGTTGGTTTTACACGACGACAGTCGTTTGGTTTCCATTTAGTTTGATCGGCCTGTTTAATTCACAAACTGCCTGACGTATTTTAGTGGCCAATAGAACTCTCACGACTCCGGTGTCGAAACAGTGAGAACCACAGCAATTGGGAAACTCAGAACGGAAGGAAACTCATCATTTTACATCTCTCTGGAACAGAAAGTTGCATATTGCACTGGTTGACAAATTATGTCAGTGGTATAATTAGCAGATTAGTGAGCTTTATTTATTGCCAGGGTAAGTCCGCTGAAACAGGAGCATTCCTGAAATTTCTAGTGGTACTGAAAAAGCACAACATCTCAGGCAGCATCCGTGGAGCAGGAAAAATAGCTTTTCGGGCAAGAGCCCATCATAAGGAATGAGGCAGGGAGGCACTTTGTTGGAGATATAAACGGGAGGGGCGTGGGGCTGGGGCGAAGGTAGCTAAGAGAACAATAAATAGATGGAGGTGGGAATGAAAGTGATAGGTTACAGAGGAAGGGGAATGGATAGGTGGGAAGGAAGCTCGTCAGATTGAACAGGTGATGAGGATAGTGCTGAGCTAGCAGGTTGGATCTGGACGAACGTGTGAGGAGGGTAAATGACGAAACTGGTGAAGTGCACATTGATGCCCTGGGGTTGGGGTGGCCTGAGGTGAAAATAAGGCCTTCCTCCTCTACGCGTCGGGTGGTGACGGAGTGGTGGTGGAGGAGGCCCAGCAGCTGCATGTCCTCGGAAGAGTGGAAGGGGGAGTTGAAATGTTCGGTCACAGGAGGTGGGGTTGATAGGTTTGAGTGTCCCGGAGATGCTCCTCGTCGCGTTTTGTGAGAAGGTGTCCAGTCTCCCCAATGCAAATAGGACCACATAGGGTGCAACAGATGCAATCCACCAATGTCATTTATTGCATCCGTTGCTCCCGATGTGCTTATCTTTATATTGGGGACACTGGACGCCTTCTCGCAGAGCATTTCAGAGAACATCGCAGAGACACCAGTACCAATCAAACCCACAGCCCCGTGGCCGTACGTTTCAACCCCCGTCCCACACTGCCGTGGACATGCAGGCCCTGGGTCTCATCCACTACCACTCCCTCACCACCCGATGCCTGGAGGAAGAATGCCTCATCTTCCACCTTGGAATATTTCATCCCCAGGGTTCAATGTGGACATCAACATTTTCCTCATTTCTCCTCCACATACCTTGCCCCAGTTCCAATGCGCCAGTTGAACACCACCCTCATGACCTGTTATACCTGCCAAACGTACTTCCCAACTACCTGCTCCACCCACCTCTCCAATATACCACATTCATCACCACCTCTGTCCACCTGTTGTACTCTTAGCTACCTTATCGCCAGCCCCACACCCTCCCATTTATTTCTACACCCTGATGACTGCCTGATTCATTCCCGATGAAGGGCTTGCCTGAAACGGCGATTTTCTTACTCCTCAGATGCTACCCGAAATGCTGTGTTTTTCCAGCACCACTGCAATCTTGACTCTGATCTCCAGTATCTGCAGTCCTCACTTCCACCTAGCATTCCTGAAGTTACTGAGTTGTTTTGAAAACCCAGAGCAAGTCTCGAGACGAGCTGAAGAATGTGGTGAAATATTTATTGAGATACACGACGAGAAAAGGAGAATCAAAAATATGTAGAAAAAGTGAATAAAAATGAACCAAATCTTTTACGAAAACTGTTGGTAGTGCATTTCCCATCCTGCTCCATTTTGGATTTTGATTTTGGCAATGTGAAACCTGCAGGAGATTCATATGCAGGAGATTCACAATGCCCATACATTGTGTTCAGGTGATATTTTCCACTTTTGCTGATGAAGCATGAACTATTGCATCAAATCCAGGGACAAAAGATAATTATGATAAGCTCCAGTGACGACGCTCAAGTGGAAATGAACTACTTCAATGCCATTTTCGAAAGTAAGTCAAAAATTACATTTCTTATCAAGCTATCCCCTTTTGCATTTTTAAAAGATCTTGCCATTTCTCCGAATGTGTGGTGTGAATATTTTAGTCTCTCGTTACACGCTCACTCAAAATCAAGTAAGAAGATTGTCTTATCACATGTTATATTGGAGTTATAGAGTCATAGAGTCAGAGAGATATGCAGCAAAGAAACAGACCCTTCCGTCCAACCCGTCCATGCCAACCAGATACCCCAAACCAATCCAGTCCCACCTGCAAGTACCTGGCCAATATCCCTCGAAACCCTTCCTATTCATGTACCCATTCAAATGCATCTAAAATGTTGCAATTGTACCAGCCTCCCCCACTTCCTCTGGCAGTTCATTCCATATACGTACCACCGTCTGTGTGAAGAAATTGCCCGTTAGAACTCTTTCATATCTTTGCCCTCTAACCCTTACCTATGCCCTCTTTTTCTGGACTCCAGGAACCCAGAGAAGAGACTTTGTCTATTTACCGTATCCTTGCCCGCCATAATTATTTCGACCTCTATGAGATCACCTCTCAGACTACGCAGATTTACTGATTCTTATCAGCTTCCATCTTTTCGACTCAGTTTCAAAATACGGCATTGTTTTAGTTGGTGTATGTCTTTTGATGAAGGGGCGTTTCTCTTTGGATATGTTTAAGTGACCTCAATATAAATACCGATTAAAAATTAAGCATTTTGTACGGAATTAATTGGGCTCAACAATCATTAACCATCTAACCTCTCCTTTTTATATGTAAGTCGTGACAAATCACACAGTTTCCTTTAATGCTTTGTTTCAGAATCTGAAGGAGAGCAATGAATAGCATTATTACCAACGAAACTTAATAAAATTACAAAATAAGACAAGAATTGTATGGTTTTTATTAAGTTATGTTGCAGAAGAAGGTTATTTGGTCCTCTTTGTCTAAGTGGCGTCTCTGGAGTAATCCTACTAGTTCCTTCTTCGCAATTAAAACATTAAAGATGGAAACTCTTTTATCACTCAACTTATTTCTGACATCATTGCTTGCATGTGTTTTCATCAAACTGGTGGATAGATTGTTTGAATTCACTGCTACTCATTGCATCAAGTAATCGTGCAGTGTATGTGCAATTGATTATTTTGCAGTGGTGCAATGTGGATTTTATTGATTGCTGTGCCAAACATACAAATATTGATGTGTAGAATTTTCTACTCGCGAACAGCAATATTATCTACTTGACAGAGTTGTTCATACTCCGTCATTTTTTTTTCATTTTTTTCCCTGTTCGAATTTGCTATGATCTGAATGATTCCATCTTGTAAACCATAAAATTAAATTGGAGCAAAGTATGGTCTGAGACGACTGCAATTTGAAGTCTTCTGGTGGAAGGTTTTCATACCAATTATCTGTTTATGAAACATATACGAAAACCCACCCGTCCACGTGGACTTTTCATGCTTTAGCTTGTAACCGCTTTGTCAGAGTCTTGTGTGTTCTCTCAAACTACGTTTCCTCTGCATAGAGTTTTTCTTCAGAAAATCGAGCACTTTCGTCAAGAATGGACATTCATGCTGAAAATATAGCATTGCCGTAACTTGCAGGTGGAAGTTTGCAAAGACACTCCGAGAAGCACCCCACCTTATTCCAGTAAACCAACATTTCGATAGGTTTTCCACCTAAAACACTGCACTACTGTCTCATCGTGCAAGTCTAGTTCACCTAAAGTGCACATCACTGGACTGTGGGAGAAATCAGAGCATCCAGAGAACGTGCAAACTCCACAAACTCTGAGACGAGAATCAAAACTTGCACTCGTACCCATAACTGCACAATCGCAACTTTATGTTCTACACTTCTTCTTTCCAAAATGTGCACACACTCATTCTCCATCTTTTGACTCAAAGGAATTTAATGTCAACATCATTAAAACCAGCATTAACAAAGCTCCCTTGGCATAATTTCATAATTGTGTCCTTCGGTTACTATCAAACAACGTGGAATCTGGTGAAAGGGCCAGTTAGCCTCCTTCATTGTTTTTTTTTCCATTCATTCACCAGACGATGTTATGGTTAATGAGATAATCATTTACAGCTGATCTGTAACTACCAAGAAGGCAGTAACTAATTCAACTCTTTTGTTGTGGGTCTGGATTAGCATGTATCCCAGGACAGGTAAGGACAGAAGAGACCATTCGCCACATAGACTTTTGTCCTGAATACTGATAATTCATTCATGAATATATGAAAAACTTAATTCCAGATGTTTGAAATAAGTTTTAACTTTCTGGTTGGATTCCAGCTCTGGGTCCCCAGAACGCAGCCTGCGTCTCTGGATTAACTTTCTTCCACGCCATCACCTCTCACTTATCTCAGGGTTATTGCTGTTTCCTAATACTTGGGTCTCTTTTGTACATATGAGAACCCCAACAACTAAAAAAAGTGCGTTCCAAGATGTTCATTTAGCGTCGTCTTCACTGATTCATTTAAATCTGGTGTAAGTATTTAAAACCATCTTTGTGTCACATTTCTGACGACTTTGCCTTTCAAAGTACACCGACAGTTCCCTTATTTCCCAGAAGTTGTGCGTGTTTCATGATTTTATTCCACTTTAATACAGTAAATAGATTTCCAATGAACATTCACGGGCATTTCCACAATTTGGTATGTTTTTCAATATCTGGTGCTGAGATGACTTGTACTGACAATGTCTAACTGGCAGAGATTCCACATTAATAGAAGAAAATAATAGTTCATAAGTGAGCTTGAATATTACACTGAATGCTCTCTAAATTAGGTTAAGGGTTGAAAAATCGAGATATGATTCAATCTTCAAACTTCATCGATAATGAAAGCAATTCATTTTTTTAAAGCCCTTTTCTGAACAGCGGTTTATTCTGATGAAGGCATCGCGTTTTCATGTCATTATTTTCTTCATTTTTGGTGACATGAATGCGCATAAGTCGCTGAACATGATACATCAAAATAGAAGAAGCAAATAAAACTGCTGCAGAGTAACAGACCATTTGGCCCTTCGTGCCTGTGTGGATCCACGTCCTCTATCTAAATCTGTCTCTAATTTTCGAAGAGTCTGTATAACATTGCTCCCTGCACAGTCATGCATCTGCCATTTCACTGCCTAACTACCCAATATATCTGAATTCTGCTGTATTCTTTGACGGTTCCCTTCACTATTTGCTACTTTGCCAATCTGTGCCATTCGCAATCTTGCCAGTCAGGCCATGTGTATCTTCCTCCAAATTATTTATGTGTATCACCAACACCACTAGTCACAGGTCTCCATTCTGAGAAGCTCCATTCTACTACCGCTCTTTATCTCCTGTGGCCCAGCCAGTTATTTTTCGATCTACCTGGTACACCATGGTCCCCATTCGACTTCACCTTCTCCAGCAGCCTTACGGAGGGAAACGTATCGAACGCCTTAAAAATGTCCATATATATGATATGTATAGTCATTCCTTCATCACCAACTTTGTCACGTCCTCTATTCTATTAACTTGTTCAGACATTATCTTCCCTCGACAAAACCATGTTGCTTCTCACTAAGAAGCAAATATTCTTCCAGATGGGAGTCGATCCTCTCCCACAATATCTTCTCCAGCAAATTACCGACCGCAGATGTCAGGCTCACCATTCTATAATTATATGGATTATCCCTGCTGCACGTGTTAAACAAGTGGACAACATTGGCGATTCTCCAGTCCTCTGGGACCTCACTCATGTTAAAGGATGCTGCAAAGATATCGATTAATGACCCAGCTATTTTCTCTCTCGCTTCTGTCTTCAACGTGGGATAGATGCTTTCCGGAGTTAGAGACGTGTCCATCTTAATGCCTTCTGAAATATCCAGCACTTTCTCCCTCCATAAGCTTACGTGAAGTAGAGTAATCAAACATCTATCACAAAGCTTAAAATCCGTTGTGTCCCACACCTCACTTATTGTCAATGCAAAGTATTCATTAAACGTCTCAACCATTTTCCCCGATTCCATGTATATCTTTCCCCTTCTGTCCTTGATTGGCCAACCCTTTCTCTATTCCACGCTTGTTCATTACATATGAATAAAATGCTTTGGGAATTTTCTTAACCCTGTTTGCGAAAGATTATTCTTACCCACTTTGAGCCCTCTTAATTCTACGTTTCAGATTTGTCCTACATTCTCAGTATTCTCCAAAGCTTTGACTGTCTTCAGGATCCTTCTTCTGACACGCTATGTGTGCGTCCTTTTTACCGCTCAGCTGATTTTACAATTTAACCTATAATCTTTGCTTCCCTAATTTTGATATTCCGATTCATCTTTCTTTAAAAAAAACGCCCTCCTTCTCTTTAGTTAAATTCTCACATGTCAAATTTAGATTTACCTTCAAACAGCTACAACTAATATGCTATTCCCAGCTCCTGCCGAATTTAAGTACAGTTGGCCGTCCCTAAATTTGTAATCTTCCTTTCGGACCACAGTCGTCATTGTCCATGACGATTCTAAATGTTACAGAATTGTGAATACTATTCACAAAATAATCGCCATCGGAAACTTCAACCAACTTGACGGGCTCATTCCCCAACATCACATGTGAAATGGTCCCTTCCTAAGTTGGACTACATACAAAATGCACGAGAAAGTCTTCCAGAATTGTGCTAAATATATTCACATCCATCTAGACCTCCTAGATGAACGGAATCCTAGTCAATATAGGGAAAACTAAAATATTCCATCAGCACTACAGTTTTTTGTCCTGCATCTTTACATATACTTTGGCATATTTGTACGACTATCGCTCGCCCGCTGTTCGGAGGCCTGTAGTGAAGCCACAACATTGTTTCTGCATCATTAACATTTCCCTGCACTGCCAATGTTGCCTCAATGTTTGAGTCATTTATCGTTCCCTGCTCCAATACGTCTATGATATCCCCTTTGACCAGTAATGCAAGTTATCCTCCTGAGCTACAGGGAGAGGCTGAATAGGTGGGGGCTGTTTTCCTTGGAGCGTTGGAGGCTGAGGGGTGACCTGATAGAGGTTTACAAAATTATGAGGAGCATGGATAGGATAAGTAGGCAAAGTCTTTCCTGGGTTCGGGGAGTCCAGAACTAGAGTGCATAGGCTTAGGGTGAGAGGGGAAAGATATAAAATAGACCTTAGGGATAACGTTTTCACGCAGAGGTTGGTACGTGCATGGAATGACCTGCCAGAGGATGTTGTGGAGGCGAATATAATTGCAACATTTAAGAGACATTTGGACGGGTATATGAAAAGGGAGGGTTTGGATGGATATGGGCCGGGTGCTGGTCGGTGGGACTAGATTGGGTTGGGATATCTGATCGGCATGGACGGGATGGACCGAAGGGTCTGATTGCATGCTGTACATCTCTATGACTCTATTTTTGCTCCGATCTATATCCGGCCTGAATCATCGAGATGCTGGGACCTTTATTTGCCAAACATGTGCTTACTTCAACCAGTCTAGTGATATCAATGACTTCATAACCTCAGGTACCATTCCAAGCTCTAACATCATCGGTCTTATCAATTCTCCTTCCAGCATTAAAACAAATGCACCTGAGACAACCAGTTACTTTTATGCTTTTCGTCTGATTTCTACTGACTGACTTCGTTATTTCGTTCATTAAAAGCTATAGTTACCGCTGCGTTACTATCGACTAATCCCTTCTTTGATCCCTCATCCCCTCCCACATTAGTTTAACCACTCTCCAGCAGCTTTCACAAAAGCATTGATTTCAGTCCGGCCAAGGTTTGGACCGTCTAATTTGAAATCACCCCACCTGTCTCAGAATCGATCAGAATGTCCCAACAAACGGAAACCCGCTCTCTTGCACCAACCCTCACCCCACACAATCAACCTGCTTATCCTTCGATTCCATTCTAATTAGCACTGGCAGCAATCATGAGATTATTGCATCGGAGGTCTTACTCTTAAACTTGTTTCCCAATTCCCTAAAGTGTGGTTGGAGGAGCTCCTCGTTTGCTTTTTTTCTGGAATTGCTGACATTCTATTCTGAGGCCTATCAGGGTGGCTGAAAGAGGACAAAGAAGGCAAAGAATGTGAAGGATATTCCAAAAAGAGCGTGCAAATTCATTCGGGGGAGAGACTAAATGGGAACACAATAAGCCCCTTATGGAACAACAAAGCTGTTCATTTGTTACACCACAGGGAATGGTGATATTTTACTTCATGATTTAGTGTAAAGAACGGCATGTAAAGTTTATGAAATTAACAGTGATGTCTCGGAAAGCGTCCACAATTCAGAGACCGAGGTCCTGGAGACCTTACGGGGCAGAATAGTAGATACGTCTTCGATTCTTGATCATTTGTAACCCAGATACATATCAGTAGCTGAGGAAGGGATTGCTCAATCCGTTACTGAAATACTCGCATTATCAACAGCGGCGGGTGAGGTGCTGGAAGACTTCAGTACAGCTAATGCTGTGTCATTTCTTTAGAAATTTTGCAAGAAAACGCTGGGAACTTATTAACCTTTGAGCCTGACGTTAGTGGTGGATAGATGTTTGGAGGGGATTCTGAGCGATAACAAATCAAAGCAGTTGGAACAGCAAGGACACTTACACACAGTCAATGAGGCTTGGTGGTTGGGAAATCATGTCTCACTTGTGGGGCGAAGATTTTTTGAAGAGGTGGCAATGAACATTGATGAAGGCAGAGTGGGAGACATTTTTTGTTTCGACTTCAGCAAGACGTTCTATAAGTTTACACACATTAGATATGTTAGTTTGATTCCCAAATGATAGAAGGGGAAGTAAACAATCAGAAGCAAAATTGGCTTGAATACAGAAAGAAAGGATAACGATTGACGGTTGGTATTTCTGAATTCAGGTCCTTGAGCAGCGATATGCTACATCCGTGTGTGGGGGATCCACTGTGTTTTGTAATTTACATAAATGTTTTGAATGTGAATACAGGACGCATTCGTAATCTCATAAATTCATTTGGTGCAGAAAATATTGATTCTATACCGACATATCGACCATTGAAAGTGTGCTAAAACTGCAAACAGGTCCACACGGAGTCTCCAATGACTCATCCAATGCCCCTGGACCTTTTGAAGGTAATCAACTTAACCCACACTCCACTGGACATTATGGACAATTCAGCTTGGCGAATCCACCTAACCTGCACACATTTGGGCAGTTTGACGTAAAAAGAAAATGGGAAGGCAACCCACGCAGATGTGGGGAAAATGTGCAATTTCTGCACAAACATTTGCCCGAGTCTGGAGTGGAATCGAACTTGCCAATGCTTTGAGGTAAAAATTGAGCCACAATGCCGCTCATACCCTTGAACATTATCATATTTCATGCTGTTATGCAAAGATTTTTGTCAACGTTCAGGCCATCAGTACCTTCAAAAGTAGGTTTTCACCACATGCTGAGTGAAAAAGAATTTTTGTAACCAAATTCCTTCTGAATCATTGCCAAAGGTTACGATGCCTCATGAATAACTCTTGATTCAAGCGGAATGCTTGCATGACATTCGCATTGTCCAAGAGCCTTAGAATCATATGCACCTGAATCATGTTTCCCCCGCCTTCAGTAATCTCTGCTCAATGGAAAACAATCTACATCTACTTAGTCTCCACTTACAGGTCAATATCGTCATTCCAGGTTACATTCAGGTGAACATTCTCTGTATGTCCTCCAAGATCAGTTATTAACTTCCCAGTCGCATTTCAATGGCCAGCGATCTTTGAAGTGATAGATTAAAGAGAGTTTAAGGGTAACTGGGGATTATATCTGCAATAAATACTGTTGCGAATTCTATCAGATCTAATTGACTGTTTTGAGAGACAGTTGGAGGCAATGTGGAGTATGCAACTGCAACAGTTTGTGATTAAAGATGGTTATAGGAAGGTCTCAGATACAGTCACATAGATGGGTTAACTCAAGCAAAGTTACGAGAGGTATGCAGCTGGTGCAGGAGTCTTCTCTGGTTATCCCCATTTCAGACCAGTATGCTGACTTGGAAAATATAGGGGGTGATCGGTTGACAAGGGAACGGAGCACGAACACCCACGTTTCTGCTTTTGAAACTTGCTCTAATGCAACGAGGGGAACGTCGGGTTGCAAGAGATCAATTGTGTTAGTCGATTCTCTAGTCGGATGTACAAGCAGATATTTCTGTGGCCAACAGCAATAAGTCAGAATGGTGTGTTGCGTCCCTGGGGCCAGGGATCAAAGATGTCTCAGAGAGGATGCAGAATGTTCTCAAGGGGGAGACGGGGCAAAAAGAAGTCATTGTCCACATTGGAACCAACGACATATGAAGGGAAAAGGTTGAGATTCTAAAGCAAGAATACAGAGAGTTATGCAGGAATTTTAGAAGGGGGGCCTCGAGAGTAGAAATATCTGGATTACTCCAGGTGCTACGAGCATGTGAGGACGGGAATAGAAAGATGGAGCTGGTGAAATCCTGGTTGATGTGCTGGTGTATGGGAAAAGGATTCACGCATTTGGATCATTGTGATTTCTTTTGGGGTGCCGGTGACCTGTACAAGAAGGACTGATGACACTTAAATTGAAAGGTGACTGATGAACTGGCAGGGAAATTTGCTAGAGCTGCTCGGGAGGATGTAAATTACTAAGGTGGGAGGGTGGGACACAGGGAGATAGTGAGGAAAGAGATCAATCTGAGACTGGAACAGTTGAGAACAGAAGCGAGTCAAACAGTCAGGTAGGAAAGGGACAATACAGGACTAATAAATTAAACAGCAATTATTTCAAAGCAAAGAACCCAACATGGAAGGCAGATGAACTCAGGGCATGGTTAGGAACATGGGACTGGAATATCATAGCAATTACAGATATATGGCTCAGGGATAGGCAGGACTGGCAGCTTAATATTACAGGATAGAAATGCTGCAGGAAGAATAGAAAGGGAGGCAAGAGAGGAGGGGGAGTGGCGTTTTGATAAGGGATAGCATTATAGCTGTATTGAGGGAGGATATTCCTGGAAAATACATCCCGTGAAGTTATTTGAGTGGAACTGAGAAATAAGAAAGGGATGATCACCTTATTGGGACTATATTACAAATTCCCTCATAGTCGGAGGGATATTGAAAAAACACTTGTAAGGAGATCTACGCTGTCTGTAAGAATAATAACGTGGTTATGGTGGGGGATTTTCACTTTCCAAACATAAACTGGGACTGCATAGTGTTAAGGGTTTAGATGGAGAGGAATTTGTTAGGTGTGTACAAGAAACTTTTCTGTATCAATATGTGGAGGTACCAACTAGAGAAGTTGCAATACTTGAACTACGTTTGGTAAATAAGGCAGGGCAGGTTACTGAGCTGTCAGTGGGGGAGCACATTGGGGCAGCGATCATAATTTAATTAAATTGAAAATACTGAAGGAAAATGAGAGACCAGATCTAAAAGTGGAAGGACTAAATTGGAGAAAGGCCAATGTTGACGATATTAGGCAACAATTTTCAACAGCTAATTGGGGACAGATGTTCACAAGTAAAGGGACGGTTGGAAAATGGGAATCCTTCAGAAATTAGATAACGAGAATCCAGCGACTGTATATTCCTGTTCGGTTGTAAGGAAAGACTGATAGGTATAGGGAATGCTGGATGTCGAAAGAAATTGAGGGTTTGGTTAAGAAAAAGACGAAAGCATATGTTAGGGTTCAGACAGGATAGATCGAGTGAATGCTCAGAAGAACATAAAATCTGCAGGAGTATAGTGAAGAGGTAAATCAGGCTGGTAAAAGGAGACATGAGATTGCTTTGGCAAATAGATTTAAGGACAACCCAAAGTATTTCTACAAATCCATTAAGATCAAATGTGTAACAGGGAGAGAATAGTGCCGCTAAAAGAACAGCAAGGCAGTCTTTGTGTGAAGTCGCTGAAATTGGGATAGATACTAACGAGTA
>NW_025213086.1:0-7481 GCF_004010195.1 Chiloscyllium plagiosum
ACGCAGACACGGGGAGAATGTGCAAACTCCACAGACAGTCACCCGTGGGTGGAATCAAACCCGGGTCACTGGTGCTGTGAGGCAGCAGTGCTAACCACTGAGCCAGCTTCCACATGAGTCTTAATCAAATCCCTTGCTACAATCCATGTAGACACAATCAACTACACTGGCCTTATCAAGCCGCCTTGTTATTTTCTCAAAACATTCAATGATGCTAGTCAGACACAACCGATGGGGAAAAGATGGTGCAGTGGTAACATCAGTGGGTTAGAAATCCAGAGACCTGAGCTAATGTGGTTTGGATGTGGGTTCAAAACCCACCGAGGAGAAAGTGAGGTCTGCAGATGCTGGAGATCAAAGTTGAAACTTTATTGCTGGAACAGCACAGCAGGTCAGGCAGCATCCAGGGAACAGGAGATTCGACGTTTCGGGCACAGGCCCTTCTTCAGGAAGACAGATTACCAGCACCACTTCAAGGGCAACTAGGCACGTTCAATAAACGCTGGTCAGCCAGCGATTCCCATAAGCAAATTTTTTTTTTTACAAAAGACAGACCACTTGGCTTGACCGGAAACATGAAGATATGCTTTACTCAGTTGATCTTGCAAAATAGCCTCATGATTACAGGGAAGACTTGTGCCAAAATTGGGAAAGCCAGATCAAGTAACAGCCTCATATCGTTATGCTCACCAAATTATACCTCTGAGCCAATATCCTAGACTCCTTCAATACCACTCTTGAGTATAGGTATCCCCTGCTTTTTGAACTTTCACTTTATGCCAGTTCCCCTTTATGAAAGATTAGATTAGATTCCCTACAATGGGGAAGCCAGCCATTTGGCCCAATAAGTCCACACCAACTCTCTGAAGAGTAACCCACCCAGAACCATTTCCCTCTGAATAATGCACCTAACACTTAGCATGGCCAGTTCACCTGACCTGCACATCTTTGTGACTGTGGGAGGAAACCGGAGCACCAGGAGGAAACCGGCGCAGACACGGGGAGAATGTGCAAACTCCACACAGTCGCCCGAGGCTGGGATTGAACTCAGCTCCCTGGCGCTGTGAGGCAGCAGTGCTAACCACTGAGCCACCGCACCGCCCAAAGATATATATTTGTATCTGGTTTTGCTAACCAAAAGAAATCCGAAGAGGATTTTCGCTTTTATGAGAAAAGGCAATTTTTCCCATATAAATTAATGCTTCCTCGCTTTCCGCCATTTCGGCTTATGGAAGGTTTCATAGGAATGCTCTACTTCACTGACAAGGCATAACCAGCACAAGAATCGATATAGTGATATGCAGATATGGAGAATTGCTCTAGCAATCATCAACATTGACTCTGGACCTCTCAAAATCAGGCCAAATGTGGCGAGGCAACCCCATGCTGATTGCCGTCTTTCCATCACCTTTGTTTTTTCCCTTTAAAGAATACAATGCATCTGCAGTTTTGTCACCCAATCTGTAGGGTGTGGCTTGCTGTAGAGCAGGATGTCATCAGTCCTCGTGATCTTCTGTGCGTACACACAGACACATACGGGGAAACGGGTACTTGCCTGTGTGTACACACACACGGGGAAACGGGTACTTGCCTGTGCGTGTACACACACACGGGGAAACGGGTACTTGCCTGTGCGTGTACACACACACGGGGAAACGGGTACTTGCCTGTGCGTGTACACACACACACAGGGAAACGGGTACTTTCCTGTGCATGTGTACACACACACGCACAGGGAAACGGGTACTTTCCTCTGCCTGCGCATACACACACGCACAGGGAAACGGGTACTTTCCTGTGCCTGTGCATACACACACGCACAGGGAAAGGGGTACTTTCCTGTGCCTGTGTATATAAACACACACACGCACAGGGAAACGGGTAATTTCCTGTGCCTGTGTATATAAACACACACACACAGGGAAACGGGTACTTTCCTGTGCCTGTGTATACACACGCACAGGGAATCGGGTACTTTCCTGTGCCTGTGCATACACACATGCACAGGGAAAGGGGTACTTTCCTGTGCCTGTGCATACACACACGCACAGAGAAACGGGTACTTTCCTGTGCATGTGCATACACACACATACACAGTGAAACGGGTACTTTCCTGTGCATGTGCATACACACACGCACAGGGAAACGGGTACTTTTCTGTGCCTGTGTATATAAACACACACGCACAGGGAAACGGGTACTTTCCTGTGCCTGTGTATATAAACACACACACACATGGAAACGGGTACTTTCCTGTGCCTGTGTATATAAACGCACACACACACACAGGGAAACGGGTACTTTCCTGTGCCTGTGTATATAAACACACACACACACACGGACAGTGAAACGGGTACTTCCTTGTGCATGTGTATACACACACACACACACAGGGAAACGGGTACTTTCCTGTGCCTGTGCATACACACACGCACAGGGAAAGGGGTACTTTCCTGTGCCTGTGTATACACACACACACACAGGGAAACGGGTACTTTCCTGTGCCTGTGTATACACACACACACACACGGAAACGGGTACTTTCCTGTGCCTGTGTATATAAACACACACACACGCACGTACAGGGAAACGGGTACTTTCCTGTGCCTGTGTATATAAACACACACGCACAGGGAAACGGTTACTTTCCTGTGCCTGTGATATATACACAATCACACACACACACACACACACACACACACACAGAGGGAAACGGGTACTTTCCTGTGCCTGTGTATACACACACGCACAGGGAAAGGGGTACTTTCCTGTGCCTGTGCATACACACACGCACAGGGAAAGGGGTACTTTCCTGTGCCTGTGCATACACACACGCACAGGGAAAGGGGTACTTTCCTGTGCCTGTGCATACACACAAGGAATGCTCTACTTCACTGACAAGGCATAACCAGCACAAGAATCGATATAGTGATATGCAGATATGGAGAATTGCTCTAGCAATCATCAACATTGACTCTGGACCTCTCAAAATCAGGCCAAATGTGGCGAGGCAACCCCATGCTGATTGCCGTCTTTCCATCACCTTTGTTTTTTCCCTTTAAAGAATACAATGCATCTGCAGTTTTGTCACCCAATCTGTAGGGTGTGGCTTGCTGTAGAGCAGGATGTCATCAGTCCTCGTGATCTTTTAGACATGGGATCACAATCCAGTCTTTTTGACATCTTTAGGCGTTACATCCAATCTGTCCCACAGAAATCTTGTCATTCCTGAAGAAGGGCCTGTGCCCGAAACGTCGAATCTCCTGTTCCCTGGATGCTGCCTGACCTGCTGTGCTGTTCCAGCAATAAAGTTTCAACTCAAAACCCACCGGAGTGAAAGCTGAATTCAATAAGAAAAATTTGGAAAACAATGATAGCCTATCAGGAACCACATTGAATTCTCATTTTAAAAAAACCCTGGTTCATTAATATCATTTGGGGAAGAAATTCTGCCAGCTTTACTTGGTCTGACCTCCATGTGACTCCAAGCCCATAGCTGATTCTATTGCCTTCTGGCAGCCAATCAGGGAGGGGCTAGCCAAGGCAGCACCACCCCCATCCCAGGAATGAATTAAAAAGGAACAAATCTGGGCTTTTCCAAGTGAGAGAGTTCTTTTTAACCTTTCAGAACATATTCTAATAATTTGCCCACTACTACCCAGACTGATTGAAACACATAAGATTCTCAAAGGGCTTGACAGGATAAATACTGAGAGGCTGTTGACCACTATGGGAGAGTCTAGGACCAGAGGCAATAATCCCAGAATAAATGGGTGCCAATTTAAAACAGAGATAAGGAGGAATTTCTTCTCAGGTTTGACAGTCTTTGAAACTCCTTGCCACAGACTTCTGTGGGGCAGTGTCCTGGTGTATATTTAAGGTAGGAGAAAGTGAGGACTGCAGATGCTGGAGATCAGAGCTAAAAAATGTGTTGCTGGAAAAGCACAGGAGGTCAGGCAGCATCCAAAGAACAGGAGAATCGTTTCCTGAAGAAGGGCTTATGCCCGAAACGTCGATTCTCCTGCTGTGCTTTTCCAGCAACACATTTTTCAGCTCTGTATATTTAAGGTTGCAATCAATGGATTCTTGCACAGTTGGGAAATCAAGGGTTACAATGAAAATGCAAGAAAGTGGAGGTAAAGATTGGCAGATGAGCCATGAGAGCATTGAATGGTGGAGCAAGATTGAGGAACTGGGCCTCCTCCTGTCCCAAATTCCTATCGTTCTCACCAGCCTGTAATTGCTTTGTCTACCCTGGCACCCTCTGCAAAAAAAACAGTAACATGTTGCTGTTCTTCATTTGACCACACACACCAGTTATTGACACACACAGGGACACGGGCACTTCTTGCATGTGCGCGCACAGAGATACGGGTACTTCCTGCGTGTGTATACACACACAGGTGTATGGGGACTTGCCTGACGGATACACACACACGGGAAACGGGTACTTGCCTGTGCATACACACATGGTAAAATGTAAAATGGGTACTTGCCTGTGCATATACACACACACACACACACACGGAAACGGGTACTTGCCTGTGCAAACACACACATGGTAAAACAGGTACTTGCCTGCACGTACACACACACGGGGAAACGGGTACTTGCCTGTGCGTACACACACACACGGGAAATGGGTACTTGCCTGTGCGTACACACAGGATAAAACAGGTACTTGCCTGTGCATACACACACACAGACACACAGGGAAATGGGTACTTGCCTGTGCAAATACACACATGGTAAAACAGGTACTTGCCTGCGCGTACACACACATGGGGAAACGGGTACTTGCCTGTGCGTGTACACACACACGGGGAAACGGGTACTTGCCTGTGCGTGTACACACACACGGGGAAACGGGTACTTGCCTGTGCGTGTACACACACACGGGGAAACGGGTACTTGCCTGTGCCTGTGTATACACACACGCGGAAACGGGTACTTGCCTGTGCCTGTGTATACACACACGCACAGGGAAACGGGTACTTTCCTGTGCCTGTGTATACACACACGACAGGGAAAGGGGTACTTTCCTGTGCCTGTGTGTACGCACGCACAGGGAATCGGGTACTTTCCTGTGCCTGTGCATACACACACGCACAGGGAAAGGGGTACTTTCCTGTGCCTGTGTATATAAACACACACACACACAGGGAAACGGGTACTTTCCTGTGCCTGTGCATACACACACGACAGGGAAAGGGGTACTTTCCTGTGCCTGTGTATACACACGCACAGGGAATTGGGTACTTTCCTGTGCCTATGCATACACACATGCACAGGGAAAGGGGTACTTTCCTGTGCCTGTGCATACACACACGCACAGAGAAACGGGTACTTTCCTGTGCATGTGCATACACACACACACACAGTGAAACGGGTACTTTCCTGTGCCTGTGTATATAAACACACACACACAGGGAAACGGGTACTTTCCTGTGCCTGTGTATATAAACACACACACACACACAGGGACAGTGAAACGGGTACTTCCTTGTGCATGTGTGTATACACACACACACACACACAGGGAAACGGGTACTTTCCTGTGCCTGTGCATACACACACACACAGGGAAACGGGTACTTTCCTGTGCCTGTGCATACACACACGCACAGGGAAACGGGTACTTTCCTGTGCCTGTGTATACACACACGCACAGGGAAACGGGTACTTTCCTGTGCCTGTGTATACACACACGCACAGGGAAACGGGTACTTTCCTGTGCCTGTGTATACACACACGCACAGGGAAACGGGTACTTTCCTGTGCCTGCGTGTATATATACACACACACAGGGACACTGGTACTTTCCTGTGCCTGTGTATACACACACACACGGAATCGGGGACTATCCTGTGCATGTGTGTATATACACACACACACACACACACACACACAGGGAAACGGGTACTTTCCTGTGCCTGTGTATAGAAACACACGCACAGGGAAACGGGTACTTTCCTGTGCCTGTGTATATAAACAAACAAACACACACACACACACAGGGAAACGGGTACTTTCCTGTGCCTGCGTGTATATATACACACACACACACACAGGGACACTGGTACTTTCCTGTGCCTGTGTATACACACACACACACACACACACGGAATCGGGTACTATCCTGTGCATGTGTGTATATACACACACACACACAGGGAAACGGGTACTTTCCCCTGTGCCTGTGCATACGCGCACTCACAGGGAAATGGGTACATTCCTGTGCATGTATACACACACACACACAGGGAAATGGGTACTTTCCAGTGCGTGTATACACACACACACACAGGGACACGGGTACTTTCCTGTGTGTGTGTGTGTGTGTGTGTGTGTATGTACGCACAGGAAAGTACCCGTTTCCCTGTGTGTGTGCTTGTGTTTATACACACGCGCACACGCAGGGAAACGGGTACTTTCCTGTGCGTGTCTGTATACACCCACAGGGAAAGAGGTACTTCACTGTGTACACACACACACACACGCAAGGAAACAAGTACTTTCCTTGTGCGCGTTTATACACACACACACTCAGGGAAATGAGTACTTCCCTGTGCGTGTGCGTATACACCCACAGGGAAACAAGTACTTTCCTTGTGCACGTGTACACACACACGGAAACGGGTACTTTCCTGTGCCTGTGCATATACACAGGCACACAGGGAAACGGGTACTTTCCTGTGCCTGTGTATACACACACACACACACGGGCACACACACAGGGAAACGGGTCCTTTCCTGTGCATGTGTGTACACACACACACGGAAACGGGTACTTTCCTATGCCTGTATTTACGCACACACACAGGGAAACGGGTACTTCCCTGTGCCTGTGTATACACACACACACACACACACTCTCTCACAGGGAAATTGGTACTTTCCTGTGCGTGTATACACACACACACACACACACACACACACAGGGAAACGGGTACTTTCCCGTGCCTGTGTATATACACACACGCACAGGGAAACGGGTACTTTCCTGTGCCTGTGTATATACACACACGCACAGGGAAACGGGTACTTTCCTGTGCATATACACACACGCACAGGGAAACGGGTACTTTCCTGTGCCTGTGTATATAAACACACGCACAGGGAAACGGGTACTTTCCTGTGCCTGTGTATACGCGCACTCACAGGGAAATGGGTACATTCCTGTGCATCTATACACACACACAGGGAAATGGGTACTTTCCTGTGCCTGCGTATACACACACGCACAGGGAAACGGGTACTTTCCTGTGCCTGTGTATAGAAACAAACACACACACACACACACAGGGAAACGGGTACTTTCCTGTGCCTGCGTGTATATATACACACACACACACACACACACAGAGACACTGGTACTTTCCTGTGCCTGTGTATACACACACACACACACGGAATCGGGTACTATCCTGTGCATGTGTGTATATACACACACACACACACAGGGAAACGGGTACTTTCCC
>NW_025213086.1:7898-20823 GCF_004010195.1 Chiloscyllium plagiosum
AAGAGCACTAGCAAACCTCCCGCCAAGGATACTGGTGCCTCTCAGGTTCAGGTGTAGACCATCCTGTTTATAGAGGTCCCACCGTCCCCAGAAAGAACCCCAGTTATCCAAAAACTGGACTCCCTCCCTCCTGCACCATCCCTGTAGCCACGCATTTAAGTGTTCTCTTTCCCTATTCCTCGAATCTCTATCACGTGGCACGGGTAACAAACCAGAGGCAACAACTCTGTTTGTTCTAACTCCTAGCTTCCAACCTAGCTCCCTGAAAGCCTGTCTAACATCCTCTGCACTCCTCCTACCTATGTCGTTGGTGGCAATGTGGACCACGACTTCGGGTTGCTCCCCCTCCCCCTCCAGGACCCGGGAAACACGATCAGAGACATCACGTACCCTTGCACCTGGGAGGCAACATACCAAACGTGAGTCTCTCTCGTTCCCACAAAACCGCCTATCTGTGCCACGAACTATCGAGTCCCCAATTACTACTGCTCTGCTCTTCTTCACCCTTCCCTTCTGAGTATATAAACACACGCACAGGGAAACGGGTACTTTCCTGTGCCTGTGTATATAAACACACGCACAGGGAAACGGGTACTTTCCTGTGCCTGTGTATATAAACACACGCACAGGGAAACGGGTACTTTCCTGTGCCTGTGTATACGCGCACACACAGGGAAATGGGTACTTTCCTGTGCATGTTTACACACACACACACAGGGAAATGGGTGCTTTCCTGTGCGTACACACACAGGGGCACAGTATTCTGCAGTACGTGTATACACACATACGCACAGGAAAATACCTGTGCCCCTGTGTATACATACACATACACACAGGGGCACAGGTATTTTCCTGTGTATACATACACATACACACAGGGGCACAGGTATTTTCCTGTGCATACACACACACACACGGAAAGGGGTACTTTCCTGTGCGTACACACACACACAGACAGAGACAGGGAAAGGGGTACTTTCCTGTGCGTACACACACACACAGGGGCACAGGTATTCTCCTGTGCGTACACACACACAGGGAAATGGGTACTTTCCTGTGCGTGTATACACACACACGCACAGGGAAACGGGTCCTTTCCTGTGCCTGCGCATACACACACGCACAGTGAAACGGGTACTTTCCTGTGCCTGTGTATACACACGCACAGGGAAACAGGTACTTTCCTGTGCCTGTGTGTATACACATGGACAGGGAAACGGGTACTTTCCTGTGCCTGTGTATATACACACGCACAGGGAAACGGGTACTTTCCTGTGCCTGTGTATATAAACACACACACACACAGGGAAACGGTTACTTTCCTGTGCCTGTGTATACGCACACACACACACACACACACAGGGAAATGGGTACTTTCCTGTGCATGTATACACACACACAGGGAAATGGGTACTTTCCTGTGCGTGTATACACACACACACAGGGAAATGGGTACTTTCCTGTGTGTGTGTGTGTGTATATACGCACAGGAAAGTACCCGTTTCCCTGTGTGTGTGCGCGAGTGTTTATACACACGCGCACACACAGGGAAACGGGTACTTTCCTGTGTGTGTCTGTATACACCCACAGGGAAAGAGGTACTTCCCTGTGTATATATACACACACACACGCAGGGAAACAAGTACTTTCCTTGTGCGCGTGTATACACACCCTTGCATGGAAACGAGTACTTTCCTGTGCGTGTGTGTATACACACAGGGAAACAGGTACTTTCCTGTGCGTGTCTGTATACACCCACAGGGAAAGAGGTACTTTCATGTGCGAACACACACACACACACAGGGAAAGGGGCACTTTTCTGTGCGTACACACACACAGGGAAAGGGGTACGTTTCTGTGCGAACACACACACACACACAGGGAAAGGGGCACTTTTCTGTGCGTACACACACACAGACAGGGAAAGGGGTGCTTTCCTGTGCGTGTGCGTACACACACACAGACAGGGAAAGGGGTGCTTTCCTGTGCGTGTGCGTACACACACACAGACAGGGAAAGGGGTGCTTTCCTGTGCGTGTGCGTACACACACACAGACAGGGAAAGGGGTGCTTTCCTGTGCGTGTGCGTACACACACACAGACAGGGAAAGGGGTGCTTTCCTGTGCGTGTGCGTACACACACACAGACAGGGAAAGGGGTGCTTTCCTGTGCGTGTGCGTACACACACACAGACAGGGAAAGGGGTGCTTTCCTGTGCGTGTGCGTACACACACACAGACAGGGAAAGGGGTGCTTTCCTGTGCGTGTGCGTACACACACACAGACAGGGAAAGGGGTGCTTTCCTGTGCGTGTGCGTACACACACACAGACAGGGAAAGGGGTGCTTTCCTGTGCGTGTGCGTACACACACACAGACAGGGAAAGGGGTGCTTTCCTGTGCGTGTGCGTACACACACACAGACAGGGAAAGGGGTGCTTTCCTGTGCGTGTGCGTACACACACACAGACAGGGAAAGGGGTGCTTTCCTGTGCGTGTGCGTACACACACACAGACAGGGAAAGGGGTGCTTTCCTGTGCGTGTGCGTACACACACACAGACAGGGAAAGGGGTGCTTTCCTGTGCGTGTGCGTACACACACACAGACAGGGAAAGGGGTGCTTTCCTGTGCGTGTGCGTACACACACACAGACAGGGAAAGGGGTGCTTTCCTGTGCGTGTGCGTACACACACACAGACAGGGAAAGGGGTGCTTTCCTGTGCGTGTGCGTACACACACACAGACAGGGAAAGGGGTGCTTTCCTGTGCGTGTGCGTACACACACACAGACAGGGAAAGGGGTGCTTTCCTGTGCGTGTGCGTACACACACACAGACAGGGAAAGGGGTGCTTTCCTGTGCGTGTGCGTACACACACACAGACAGGGAAAGGGGTGCTTTCCTGTGCGTGTGCGTACACACACACAGACAGGGAAAGGGGTGCTTTCCTGTGCGTGTGCGTACACACACACAGACAGGGAAAGGGGTGCTTTCCTGTGCGTGTGCGTACACACACACAGACAGGGAAAGGGGTGCTTTCCTGTGCGTGTGCGTACACACACACAGACAGGGAAAGGGGTGCTTTCCTGTGCGTGTGCGTACACACACACAGACAGGGAAAGGGGTGCTTTCCTGTGCGTGTGCGTACACACACACAGACAGGGAAAGGGGTGCTTTCCTGTGCGTGTGCGTACACACACACAGACAGGGAAAGGGGTGCTTTCCTGTGCGTGTGCGTACACACACACAGACAGGGAAAGGGGTGCTTTCCTGTGCGTGTGCGTACACACACACAGACAGGGAAAGGGGTGCTTTCCTGTGCGTGTGCGTACACACACACAGACAGGGAAAGGGGTGCTTTCCTGTGCGTGTGCGTACACACACACAGACAGGGAAAGGGGTGCTTTCCTGTGCGTGTGCGTAC
Organism: Chiloscyllium plagiosum; assembly: GCF_004010195.1. Taxonomy (NCBI): domain Eukaryota; kingdom Metazoa; phylum Chordata; class Chondrichthyes; order Orectolobiformes; family Hemiscylliidae; genus Chiloscyllium; species Chiloscyllium plagiosum. The sequence continues at coordinate 11,324 of NW_025213086.1, forward strand.
ACACACACAGACAGGGAAAGGGGTGCTTTCCTGTGCGTGTGCGTACACACACACAGACAGGGAAAGGGGTGCTTTCCTGTGCGTGTGCGTACACACACACAGACAGGGAAAGGGGTGCTTTCCTGTGCGTGTGCGTACACACACACAGACAGGGAAAGGGGTGCTTTCCTGTGCGTGTGCGTACACACACACAGACAGGGAAAGGGGTGCTTTCCTGTGCGTGTGCGTACACACACACAGACAGGGAAAGGGGTGCTTTCCTGTGCGTGTGCGTACACACACACAGACAGGGAAAGGGGTGCTTTCCTGTGCGTGTGCGTACACACACACAGACAGGGAAAGGGGTGCTTTCCTGTGCGTGTGCGTACACACACACAGACAGGGAAAGGGGTGCTTTCCTGTGCGTGTGCGTACACACACACAGACAGGGAAAGGGGTGCTTTCCTGTGCGTGTGCGTACACACACACAGACAGGGAAAGGGGTGCTTTCCTGTGCGTGTGCGTACACACACACAGACAGGGAAAGGGGTGCTTTCCTGTGCGTGTGCGTACACACACACAGACAGGGAAAGGGGTGCTTTCCTGTGCGTGTGCGTACACACACACAGACAGGGAAAGGGGTGCTTTCCTGTGCGTGTGCGTACACACACACAGACAGGGAAAGGGGTGCTTTCCTGTGCGTGTGCGTACACACACACAGACAGGGAAAGGGGTGCTTTCCTGTGCGTGTGCGTACACACACACAGACAGGGAAAGGGGTGCTTTCCTGTGCGTGTGCGTACACACACACAGACAGGGAAAGGGGTGCTTTCCTGTGCGTGTGCGTACACACACACAGACAGGGAAAGGGGTGCTTTCCTGTGCGTGTGCGTACACACACACAGACAGGGAAAGGGGTGCTTTCCTGTGCGTGTGCGTACACACACACAGACAGGGAAAGGGGTGCTTTCCTGTGCGTGTGCGTACACACACACAGACAGGGAAAGGGGTGCTTTCCTGTGCGTGTGCGTACACACACACAGACAGGGAAAGGGGTGCTTTCCTGTGCGTGTGCGTACACACACACAGACAGGGAAAGGGGTGCTTTCCTGTGCGTGTGCGTACACACACACAGACAGGGAAAGGGGTGCTTTCCTGTGCGTGTGCGTACACACACACAGACAGGGAAAGGGGTGCTTTCCTGTGCGTGTGCGTACACACACACAGACAGGGAAAGGGGTGCTTTCCTGTGCGTGTGCGTACACACACACAGACAGGGAAAGGGGTGCTTTCCTGTGCGTGTGCGTACACACACACAGACAGGGAAAGGGGTGCTTTCCTGTGCGTGTGCGTACACACACACAGACAGGGAAAGGGGGGCTTTCCTGTGCGTGTGCGTACACACACACAGACAGGGAAAGGGGGGCTTTCCTGTGCGTGTGCGTACACACACACAGACAGGGAAAGGGGGGCTTTCCTGTGCGTGTGCGTACACACACACATACACACGGGGCACGGGTATTTTCCTGTGCGTACACACACATATACACACAGGGGCACGGGTATTTTCCTGTGCGTACACACAGATACACACAGGGGCATGGGTATTTTCCTGTGCCTACACACACACATGCACACAGGGGCACGGGTATTTTCCTGTGCGTACACACACACAGATACACACAGGGGCACAGGTATTTTCCTGTGCCTACACACACACACATACACACAGGGGCACAGGTATTTTCCTGTGCGTACACACACACACATACACACAGGTATTTTCCTGTGCGTATACACACACACACACACACAGGGGCACAGGTATTTTCCTGGGCGTACACACACACACACACACAGGGGCACAGGTATTTCCCTGTGCGTACACACACACACACAGGGGCACAGGTATTTTCCTGGGCGTACACACACACACACACACAGGGGCACAGGTATTTCCCTGTGCGTACACACACACACACACACACATGGGTATTTTCCTGTGCCTACACACACACACAGGGGCATGGGTATTTTCCTGTGCCTACACACACACACAGGGGCATGGGTATTTTCATGTGCCTACACACACACACAGGGGCACAGGTAATTTCCTGTGCGTGTACACACACAGGGGCACGGGTATTTTCCTGTGCCTACACACACACACAGGGGCACGGGTATTTTCCTGTGCCTACACAGACACAGGGGCACGGGTATTTTCCTGTGCGTGTACACACACACATGCACACAGGGGCACAGGTATTTTCCTGTGCGTACACACACACACACAGGGGCACAGGTATTTCCCTGTGCGTACGCACACACACAGGGGCACAGGCATTTTCCTGTGTGTACACACACACACGGCGCACAGGTATTTTCCTGTGTGTACACACACACACGGCGCACAGGTATTTTCCTGTGCGTACACACACACAGACAGACAGGGAAAGAGGTACTTTCCTGTGCGTACACACTCAGGGGCACAGGTATTTTCCTGTGCGTATACACACACACACAGATATGAGTTGGTGACACTAAGAGGGGCAGTTTGCTCACCTGGACACCCAGCTCGGAGGATATGAAGCTGGGACTTTTCGCTTGTTCAGAGTGCGGAGAGTTGCAAAGATCTTGGACCCCTCCCTGTTACTGAGCGGGCTGCTCGCTCTCTCTCTCTCTCTCTCTCTCTACCTGGCGCTTGCACCTGATCCGCAGCGAGAGAGCCTGCTCCCTGAAGCGGATCACCGACTGACCGAGTTTGGCAGGGGCCCAGCCTCAGGTCGCAATCTGCCGCCGGCCACAACCAGGAAAGCTGTTCCCACTCCAGAGGAACCTGGAACTCCACATCCGGTGAAGAGAGCTCGTCCCTCCCAGGAAGGTGTGGAGGCTGAGGGCAGGCACACCCACACTGATCAAGTTAACAAACTTTCACCCAACTGGAAAGTCAGGGCTCGTCAAATATCACAGGCACCTTCATATGAAACTGCACAACAAACACAAGATAAAGTTCACCTTTAAAGGTGTCTGGTCAGGTTTATTGAGCTCAATAAGCTAGTCCTGCACCTTTCCAGGATTGCCCTGAAATCACTAGAAGTTACAGAATGAATGTGATTAATTAGTGAGAAAGACAGGTACATATTTAAAATAATGTTTCATGCTGATAATCAGAGAGGAGATGAAAAGGCTGTTTTCCTGAGTAGGAATCCCTACATGCCAGGAAATTAGCAGCAAACCATGTCTGTTGTGGTGCCTGTTGGGACTTGATTTCACCTGGTGGGAACACAGGTCCTTGTACAGTCCTGTATTGGAACAATCCAAATTCCAATTCACTCAGTCACTTCCACTGAATCCCAACCTGCATACTTTCTGCTGCAAAAACTTTTGGAATTATTTCTTTCACCCAACCCCAAACCAAAGTTTTCAGCTTCTATCCTGAGGACGTTAACTCATGTCAAATTATTCTATGTGGAGCAGGCATCCTTAAATACATGACCAATCAGGGCGGACTTATAACTCAATGGTAAGGTCCTGGGGTGTGTTGCTGAACAAAGGGACCTTGGAGTGCAGGGTCATAGTTCCTTGAAAGTGGAGTCGCAGGTAGATGGGATAGTGAAGAAGGCATTTGGTATGCTTTCCTTTATTGGTCAGAGTATTGAGTACAGGAGTTGGGAGGTCATGTTGCGGCTGTACAGGATATTGGTTAGGCCACTGTTGGAATATTGCTTGCAATTCTGGTCTCCTTCCTGCTGGAAGGATGTTGTGAAACTTGAAAGGGTTCAGAACAGATTTACAAAGATGTTGCCAGGGTTGGAGGATTTGAGCTATAGGGAGAGGCTGAATAGGCTGGGGCTGTTTTCCCTGGAGCGTCGGAGGCTGAGGGGTGACCTTATAGAGGTTTACAAAATTATGAGGGGCATGGATAGGATAAATAGAGGCATTTGGATGGGTATATGAATAGGAAGGGTTTGGAGGGATATGGGCCAGGTGCTGGCAAATGGGACTAGATTAGTTTATGATGTCTGGTCAGCATGGGCAAGTTGGGTCTGTTTCTCTGCTGTATATCTCTTTGACTCTATGTAATTGGTCATCCTGTCAGTGTTTGTAGGTTCCTTGGCAGATGCCACAGCTGAAGCCAATCCTGCTGGAGACAGTGGCTGGTCAGGAGGTGATGGAAGTACTGGAATAGATGTAATGTCACTGGGCTAGTAATTCAGAACATTCAGGCTAATGCTCTGGGGGACATGGCTTCATATTGTATGAGTGAAATTTGAGGTCAGTAGAAAATATCTGGCAGGGGATGAAGAGTCTTGTGGTGCAGTAATAGAAAACCAGCTTCAAGTTGGTGCCAAGCTCAAATGAGGGAAGGAATAAACCGATAAAAGAGAGAAACCAGTGGCTGTAGGGGTGGTCTAATCTTCAGAGATTTGGGCTTTTGGACCATTGGGATCTCAAAGGCCAGAAAAGACTGCTCAAAAAAGGTAGATTTCACCTAAACTGGAAAGGGACCAATATTCCTTGTGGGGAGATTTGCAAGTTCTATTAAGGGAGACTAAACTCTTAGAGAAGGGGGGTGCGGTGAGCCTAAGTAGCAGAGTAAATGGAAAGGTAGATGAGAATGGTTCTGAATCTGAAAAGAACAATTAGAAAAGACAAGCAAGAACAAATCTTAATGGGATTACACCATAGTCTCCCCAATAGTCCGAGGGAAATTGAGGAGCAAATATGTCGAGAGATTTGGATGTAAGTAAGAATATTAAACTTGTAATAAAAGTTGAAGTTTTTAATTGCAGTAAGGCAAATGTTAACGGTATGAGACAGGAACTTTCAAAAATTGATTGGAGTAGACTGCTCGCAGGTAAAGGTACCTCTTATAAGATAAAGAAATGGAGGCTAGAGAACTTGGGAAAATAAATATAGATGTTTTGAAAAGGGTTCACATTACAGAGGAAGAATTGCTGCAGGATCTGATTTGGTGTATCCCAGGATTTTGTGGGAGGTTACAGAGGAAATTGTGGGGCCCCTTGCAGAAATATTTGTGTCATCTATAACTACGACTGAGGTGCCAGATGACTGGAGAGTGGCGAATGCTGTACCTTTGTTGAAGAGAGGATGTAAGGAGAAACCTGGGAACTATGGACCTGTGAGTCTGACTTTGGTGGTGGGTAAGTTGTTGGAAGTGGTTCAGAAAGATGGAATATGCAGACATTTCATTACCTGGCTAGGTAACATCATCCAGGGGAACCCCATCCAGGAGAAAGATATAAATAGAAAGCAGGAGACAACAGCTTCGCTTCACTTGGAGGTCGCCACTGATGATGTTACCTAGCCAGGTAATGAAATGTCTGGATATCAAACCTACAGCTCAGCGAGCAAACCTACACCCTAAACCTCAACCTGAGCTACAAACCTTCACAAACCTTGCGAGATGTAATATGCATTTGGAGAGGCAAGGAATGCTTAGGGATAATCAACGTGGTCTTGTGCAAAGGAAATCATGTCTCACAAACTTGATTGCTTGAACTTTAGTAAAGCCTTTGACAAGGTTCCATGCTGGATACTAATTAGTGATGTTAGAGATCATGAAATTCAGGATGCGCTTGTAAATTGGACACAAAATTGGCTTAACAATAAGAGATAGAGAGTGGTGGTGGCAACCTGTGATCAGCAGTGTTCCACAGGGATTGGGTGCTGGGTCCCCTTTTGTTTGTCATTTGTATAAATGAGTTAGATGAGAATATAGAAAGCATGGTTAGTAAGTTTGCAGATGGCACTAAGATTGGTGGTGTAGTGGACAGTGAAGAAGGTTACCTAAGATTACATAGAGATCTTGATAAATTGGGTCAATGAGCTGAGGAGTGAGTGGCAGATGGAGTTTAATCTGGATAAATGCAAGGTATTACATTTTGGTAAAATAAATAAGGGCAGAACTTGTACAATTAAAAGTAAGGCCTTGGGTAGTAGTGTTGCTGAACAGAGAGACCTAGGGCCCTCCACACTATCCACAACTCCACCAACCTTCATTACTAGCCCACCCTTCCACTTCCTCATCAGGTCAGTTATAAAATCACAAAGAGCAGAGGTCCCAGAACCGATCCCTGTGGAACACCACTGGTCACCAAGCTCCAGGCTGAATACTTTCCATCTACTACCACCCTCTGTCTTCTATGGGCCAGCCAATTCTATATACAGACAGCCAGGGTTCCCTGTATGTCATGCCTCCTTACTTTCTGAATGAGCCTACCATGGGGTACCTTATCAAACACCTTGTGAAAATCCATGAACACCACATCCACTGCTCTACCTTCATCAATGTGTTTTGTCACATCCTCAAAGAATTCAATAAGGTTTGTGAGGCATTACCTGCCCTTCACAGAGTCATGCTGACTATCTCTAATCAAACAATGGTTTTCTAAGTAATCATAAATCCTGTCTCTCAGAATCCTCTCCAATACTTTCCCCGTCACAGACATAAGTCTGACTGGTCTATAATTCCCAGATTATTCCTATTCCCTTTCTTGAACTAGGGAATAACATTTGCCACCCTCCAATGATCTGGCACTGCTCCAGTGGACAGTGAGGACACAAGATCATCGCCAAAGGTGCAGCAATCTCTTCCCTTGCTTCCTGTAGTAACCCTGGATATATCCCATTTGGTTAAGGGGATTGATCTATGCTTATGCTTTTCAAAACTTTCAGCACATCCTCCTTCTGAACATCAACCTGTTCTAGCAGGTCAGTCTGTTTCACACTCTTCTCAGAAATGTCAAGGTCCCTCTCAGTAGTGAATGCTGAAGCATAGTTTTCATTAAGGACCTCCCCAACCTCCTCTGACTCCAGGCGCACTGTCCCTGATTGGCCCTACCCTCACTCTGGCCATCCTCTTGTTCCTCACATGAGTGTAGAATGCATTAGGATTTTACTTGATCCTACTCGCTAAAATTTTTTCATGCCCCCTTCCATCCCTCCTAAGTCCATTCTTCAGTTTCTTCCTGGCTATCTTGTAACCTGTCTGATCCTTGCCTCCTCAATCTTAGCTAGGAGAAGGTGAGCTCTTGTGCTGCCTGACCTGCTGTGCTTTTCCAGCACCACACTCTCAACTCTTCAACCTTAAGTAAACTTCCTTCTTCCTCTTAACTAGATGTTCCATATCCCTTGTCACCCAAAGTTCTTCCAACCTACCATCTCTTCCTTTGCCTCAGTAGGACAAACCTATCCAGCACAATCAACTGGTGCTTCCTAAACAACCTCCACATTTCGGTCTTGATTTAATGTCTTATTAAATGTCAGATACGACATTAAATCAAGGCCCAGTCTGCCCTCCCAGGGAGACAGAAAAGACCAAATTGCTAGTCAGGAGGAAAGGCTCTTGTGGCAGTATTGGGAATGTCCATCCCTCTGGGCTCAAGTTCCCATCTGTGGAGAACTGTTGCTGATCGCTCCAGCACAGACCAATCCATTCAACGTCAGTGGTGGAGAAACTACAGAAACAATAACTTGGAGTACAGTAGTCACACGGTCAATTATGGCTGAATTCGGGAGAGCTAGTCTGGCATAACTTACTGCTGTTTTTTTTAAACAGCTAACAATGTATGTTGCTGAGGGAAGTGCTGTTGATGCAGTGTACAGAAACTTCCAAAAGGTATTGGGTACAGAACCAAACAACAGACTTGTGAGGAAAATTCAAGTTGATGGAATAAAAGGGACAAGATCTTGTGGCATAATTGTAGCTTTTCTACCTCTGGGTTCAAGACCCAGCTGTTCTGGAGATCTATCATAACCTATTCCAAACAGGCTAACTAAAACGAACAATGAAAGTAACAGTGATTGTGTGGAAATAAAACAATAAACTAGAGTGGCTGGAAATCTCAATCGAGCAAAAATGAAAATTGCTGAAGAATCTCCGCACTTTGTGGGAATCTAAGGAAGAGATTGCTGGACCTCTTGCTGAGATATTTGTGCCATCAATATCCACAGCTAAGGTACCAGAAGACTGGAGGTTGGCTAATGTAGTGCCATTATTCAAAAAGGTTGGAAGGAAAAGTCAGTGGACCTTTCGTGGGTAACTTGTTGAGGGGGATTCTGAGGGACAGGATTTACATACATTTGAAAAGGCAAGGACTGATTATGGATAGTCAACATGGCTTTGTGCATGGGAAATCATGTCTCACAAACTCGATTGAACCTTTTGAAGAAGTGACCAAGAAGACTGAAGGCAGAGCGGTATTTGTTGTCCATTTGGACTTCAGCAAAGCATTCGACAAGTTCCGCATGGAAGACTGGTTAGCAAGGTTAGATCATATGGGATCCAGGGGGAGTTAGCCAATTGGATACAAAATTGGCTCAAAGGTAGGAGACAGAGGGCGGTGGTGAAAGGTTGCTTTTCAGACTGGAGGCCTGTGCCCGGTGGTGTAGCACAAGGAGCAGTGCAGGGTCTACTGCTTTTCATCATTTATCTAAATTATTTGGATATGAATATATGAGGTATGGTTAGTAAATTTCTAGATTACACCAAAATAGGTGGTGTAGTGGACAGCGAAGAAAGTTCCTGATGAAGAGCTTATGCTTAAAATGTTGATTTTCCTGCTCCTCGGATGCTGCCTGACCTGCTGTGCTTTTTCAGCAACACACTCTCGACTCTGATCTCCAGCATCTGTAATTTTCACTTTCTCCCAGCAAAGAGAGTTATATCAGAGTACAATAGGACCTTAATGAAGGTACTGCATTTTAGTAAGTCAAATTAAAGCAGGACTTATACAGTAGGACCCCGGGAAGTATTAGAAATGCAGGTGTATAGTTCCTTGACAGGGGCAATGAAGGAGGAGTTTGATACACTTGCCTTCATTGGTCAGAAAATGGATTATGGAGTTGGAACGTCATGTTGCGGCTGTACAGGACATTGGTAGGACCACGTTTAGAATACTGTGTACAATTCTGATTGCCCTGCTAGAGGAAGGATGTTGCTAAATTTAAGAGAAAAGATTTACAAGGACACTGCCAGGATTGGAGGCACACTAGCTTTCGGAGCAACGCTCCTTCATCAGGTGGTAGTGGAGGGCTCAATCCTAATACACAGAATTTATAGCAAAAATTTGCAGTGTGATGTAACTGAAATTATACATTGAAAAATTGATTGTCTGTTAAGCCTTTCATCTGTTTGAATACCATGATAGTTTCACTTCTTTAATGTGTAAATCACAAAACGTTTTTTTTAAAAAGTTGCATTCTCGGGTTAGCTGTTAACAATGGTGATAGCTAGACAATATGTTGAAGGTGTTGGCCCCCTGTGTTCTCTGTCTATGCCATGATGTTTAGATTGATTCTAATCTAAAAGTGAGATAACGGAGTTTTACATGAATTCATGCAGTTTTTGAGCTCAGAGTTCTACACGAATGAATGCAGATTTTGAGCAAAGTACAATGTAACTCTGCAAGTACAAATTCACCCCACAAAATACCTCTGCTAATACCTTGAGAAAACAGATCATTGCTGTCAGTGCAGGGCAGGAAATAGGATAAGAG
>NW_025213086.1:22619-27016 GCF_004010195.1 Chiloscyllium plagiosum
AAAGACCCACATGCACACACATATTTTGTGGGGTGAATTTGTACTTACAGAGTTACATTGTACTTTGCTCAAAAACTGCATGAATTCATGTAGAACTCTGAGCTCAAAAACTGCATGAATTCATGTAAAACTCCGTTATCTCACTTTTTAGATTAGAATCGATCTAAACATCATGGCATAGACAGAGAACACAGGGGGCTAACATCTTCAACATATTGTCTAGCTATCACCCATTGTTGACAGCTAACCCGAGAATGCAACTTTTAAAAAAAAAGGTTTTGTGATTTACACATGAAAGAAGTGAAACTATCACTGTATTCAAACAGATGAAAAGCTTAACAATCAATTTTTCAATGTATAATTTCAGTTACATCACCCTGTAAATTTTTGCTATGAATTCTGTGTGTTAGGATCGAGCCCTCCACTACCACCTGATGAAGAGCGGCGCTCCGATTAAACCTGTTGGACTATAACCTGGTGTTGTGTGATTTTTAACTTTGTACACCCCAGTCCAACACCGGTATCTCCAAATCAGGATTGGAGGGTTTGAGTGAAGAGGCTGAATAGAATGGGACGTTTTACCCTGGAGCATTGGAGGCTGAGCGGTGACCTGATTGAGATTAATAAAATCATTCTTTATCCATGGTCGGAGAGTCCAAAATTAGAGGGTGTAGGTTTAAGGTGAGAGGAGAAAGATTTAAAAAGGACTCAACAGACAACTTTCTCATGCGGACAGTATTGCATGTATGGAACGAGCTGCCAGAGAAAGTCGTGGAGGCAAGTACAATGACAATATTTAAAAGGCATGGGTATTTGAACAGGAAGGATTCAGAGCGAAATGGACCAAATGCAGGCAAATGGGACGAGGTCAGTTTGGGATGTCTCATCAGCACAGGTGAGTTGAACCCGACTGGCCTGTTTCCGTGCTGTATAACTCCATAACATCCAGATTCCACATCCACATTCCAGAAATATTTTCCCCAAGAGGCAGCCGCCAATAAAATTACCTGCATTCTTCAAATTGGAGGGTAAATGCGGGAGGTTTTGATTGAGAATCAAACTGAATTAGTAAAATGTTTAATGAAGAAAGAGTTGTTTGGTCTCAAAATATACTGTTTTCATCAAATGAGTCTGAGGCCCATCTGATGTTGACTTGACTAAGTGGGCAACATCTGAAATGAGCAGAACATGGGCTCAACATGTAATCTGTATTGAGGACACATTGAATCTGATGAGACAGTGCTACATTGCCAGAGGTGCCATCTTTTTGATCCAAAATTAAACAAAAACACTTTCCGCTGTCTATAAGAAAATTCATATCACCAAATGAAAAGCCTATGGGCCATTGGAGCAATTTTAAAATGCTGCACAGGATGTGTTAACAGGTCTCTCCGAGTTGAGTGTTTTTATCAGTGCAGGATAATAGTGTAAGCAGCAGTCCAAACCTGGCCAGCTCCAATGCTGCATGGATATCCTTCAGACATAAGGTTAGACCAGCTTCACCATACTTGTGAACCATAGTACAGAGAAGCCTCAATTATCCGGCATTTGATTATCTGAATATCGGATTATCCAAACAAGATCGCGAATTCCCAATGCTTGGCTAAACTATGTTATCCAGCATTCGATGAACTGAATGAAATACTCCCTGCCAGTGTCCTTCGGATAATCAAGGTTCCTCTGTATGGGTTTAGGAGATCTTTAAAACAGTAGATTCAAAACATCTTTCCCATGCCCATGCCCATCCCTCCTTCTTGCCCCAGTAAGCACTTCATGCTGCAAAACAGACCTGCTACAACTTGCTATATGGAAATAATGAGGCGTAAATATCTACCACAGTGCTGAAATTGCCGGGAGCATTTTATTTCCAGTTTTGTGCCACATGTAGATAGTCAGCTGGACTTGGAACATAATTATCTATTGGAATTAAGCCACTGTACCTCATGACCCACCTCATTAGCTACAGTGTTTAAAAAGAAACTGTGCTGGTCCAAGGGTTCAGTCTGCTGGGATTCAAACAGGGCTGGGGATATACAAAACAAAAAACAAAGGTACAGGCAAGGCTGTTTGGTGTGATAGTGTACTATCTACATAGTCATTATCTCTTTTTCTCTGTATATACTCTTGTTGGTCTGTGCATACACTTGTGGTAATGTATATGTTACAAAAGATTGCTATCCTGTGTGTATATCTCAACCCTGTTGTGTATACAACTATCTGGTTTTCTATAAATTGTTACAGATGTCCAGCATCCACAGTATGTTGCTTTATTGATATATACTGTCCCTGACTGAATATCCTGTGACTCTTTTCAATCATATTCACCCCTTATCTCCATCCAGAACATGGGAGTGCTCGGAGAATCTCTGTGCATTGTCTTTTTACTTTTAACCTCTAAAGTCACAGCGGCTGTAAAGTAGAAAGGGGCCGAATGTCTCTGTCTTATTGTTGCAGTACTTCTCAATTCCCGGGCATGTGCTTGAAGAGGAAAGCTGGAAATCTGAGGGAGGGGAAGTGCAGCTCCGTTTGGAACATTGGAATCCAAATTAGCTGCAAGTTGATAGCTGGGTGTGCCAATGTTGACAAGTATTGACAAGGTGTAGTCAGGAAAGGAATGTAGAGGACTGGATGACAGCCAAAGACAGCCTCCAGGTGACAAGACAAGGATTTCTTTGTGACAGTGGGTCTTTTGAAGGGACCCTCATTAAGTTATTTGAGGTCACAGCGTGCTGAGTATCGAAGGCAGCAGCTTGTCTCAATATGTCAGAATCAGTGGGTACCAACTGCACATCGATCCCATCAGCTCCAATCACACGGCCCTGCTCTTTCTCATTGCTGGAAAGATGAGGTTACTCAGCAGCTGATTCAGGGAAATTGTCCACTCTTATTTTATGATGTGGAGGGGCTGGTTTTGGACTGGTCTGGACAAAGTCAGAAGTCACTCAACACCCGGTTATTGTCCAACAGGTTAATTTGAAATCACAAGCTTTCGGAGCGCTGCCCCTTCACCAGGTGAAGTGCAGGTCAGACCACAGGCACAGAATTGATACACAGAGAGATCAAAAGACCATCCGAATGGTGGGAGTGGAGTGCCAGTCGGATGAATAAGAAGTGCCTGCAGGTGATCAATCGTGTCAGATAGTGTGAGTAAAGTGTCAACAGCTGAGTAACAAGTGAAGGGGACATCATCACCTTGAAACCTTGTTATTTCTTTCCACCTTAATTAGTGTGTACAGTTTGGGATTACCTGTTACTTTGGTTAGACCCTCAGCACATGACTCTTAGACCCAGCATGTTATTCTAGCCGTTTGGTTTGTCTCCTGATATTTAATTCTTTGTAATGATCTCTCTGGCCATCTCTGAATTGTAGGCCATCCCCTTCACATCCTGACACTGTATGAGACCGTCTCCCTGCACTTCACCTGATGAAGGTGCAGTGCTTCGAAACCTCGTGATTTCACATAAACCTGTTGGACTATATCCTGGAATCATGTGAAATTGGACACTGTTATTTTAAGCACAGATGTAACTTAGAAAGAAATTGAAAAGTGAGATTTTCTGTAGCACCTTTCACAATCTCTGGATGTTTCCAAATGTGTTCGAACCAGCAGAGGAGACTTTTAAGATTAGTTCCTGAAATAATGTGTACAGCATGCTGGTCAATTCCAACACAATAAGGTTTCATAAAAATGCACTCCGTTTTTGCACTGGTTTTGAGTGATAAATATTGGTCATGACACCAGACAGCCTCCCTGCTCATGTTAAAGGAGGGACTTGGGATCTTTGACATTAAACTGAGAAAACAGCTCAGAGACAGGAGACTGAGACTTACATTTACTTTGGCTAAGTCTGTCTCATGTTTTCTGGAGGGATTTCCACTGTGAAACATTGTGGGTTTTCTCACAGTATCTTCTCACAGAATGAAATATCAGTCCTGATCAAACATTCCCAGGACAGGGACAGCACAGGGTGAAATACAGAGAAAAGCTCCCTCCACATTGTTATCCCATCAAATACTCCCAGGACAGGGACAATATGGGGTTAGATGCAGAGTAAAAATCCCTCTACACTGTTCCCCCCCTTCAAACATTCCCAGGACAGGGACAGCACAGGGTGAAATACAGAGAAAAGCTCCCTCCACATTGTTATCCCATCAAATACTCCCAGGACAGGGACAATATGGGGTTAGATGCAGAGTAAAAATCCCTCTACACTGTTCCCCCCCTTCAAACATTCCCAGGACAGGGACAGCACAGGGTGAAATACAGAGAAAAGCTCCCTCCACATTGTTATCCCATCAAATACTCCCAGGACAGGGACAATATGGGGTTAGATGCAGAGTAAAAATCCCTCTACACTGTTCCCCCCCTTCAAACATTCCCAGGACAGGGACAGCA
>NW_025213086.1:27600-30425 GCF_004010195.1 Chiloscyllium plagiosum
CACATTCCCCAGTGCCACTGTCCATTACAGGACACATTCACATTTTCCACTGACACTGTCCATTACAGTACACAACCACATTCCGTAGTATCACTGTCCATTACAGTACACACCCAGATTGCCCAGATTCACTGTCCATTACAGTACTCACCCACATTCCCCACTGACACTGTCCATTACAGTACACAACCACATTCCGTAGTATCACTGTCCATTACAGTACACACCCAGATTGCCCAGATTCACTGTCCATTACAGTACTCACCCACATTCCCCACTGACACTGTCCATTACAGTACACAACCACATTCCGTAGTATCACTGTCCATTACAGTACACACCCAGATTGCCCAGATTCACTGTCCATTACAGTACTCACCCACATTCCCCACTGACACTGTCCATTACAGTACACAACCACATTCCGTAGTATCACTGTCCATTACAGTACACACCCAGATTGCCCAGATTCACTGTCCATTACAGTACTCACCCACATTCCCCACTGACACTGTCCATTACAGTACACAACCACATTCCGTAGTATCACTGTCCATTACAGTACACACCCAGATTGCCCAGATTCACTGTCCATTACAGTACTCACCCACATTCCCCACTGACACTGTCCATTACAGTACACAACCACATTCCGTAGTATCACTGTCCATTACAGTACACACCCACATTCCCCAGAGTCACTGTCCATTACAGTACACATTCACATTTTCCACTGACACTGTCCATTACAGTACACAACCACATTCCGTAGTATCACTGTCCATTACAGTACACACCCACATTCCCCAGAGTCACTGTCCATTACAGTACACATTCACATTTTCCACTGACACTGTCCATTACAGTACACAACCACATTCCGTAGTATCACTGTCCATTACAGTACACACCCACATTCCCCAGAGTCACTGTCCATTACAGTACACATTCACATTTTCCACTGACACTGTCCATTACAGTACACAACCACATTCCGTAGTATCACTGTCCATTACAGTACACACCCACATTCCCCAGTGTCACTGTCCATTATAGTATACATCCTTATTACCCGGCGTCACTGTCCATTACAGTACACATCCACATTCCCCAGTGCCACTGTCCATTACAGTACACATTCACATTTTCCACTGACACTGTCCATTACAGTACACACCCACATTCCCCAGTGTCACTGTCCATTACAGTACACACCCACATTCCCCAAAATCGCTGTCCATTACAGTACACATCCCACATTGCCCAGTGTCACAGTCTATTACAGCACATATCCACACTACCCATACTCACTGTCCATTATAGTACACACCCACATTCTCCAGAGTCACTGTCCATTACAGTACACACCCACATTCCCCAGAGTCACTGTCCATTACAGTACACATTCACATTCCCCAGTGCCACTGTCCATCACAGGACACATTCACATTTTCCACTGACACTGTCCATTACAGTACACAACCACATTCCGTAGTATCACTGTCCATTACAGTACACACCCACATTCCCCAGTGTCACTGTCCATTACAGTACTCACCCACATTCCCCAAAATCACTGTCCATTACAGTACACATCCCACATTGCCCAGTGTCACAGTCCATTACAGCAGATATCCACACTACCCATACTCACTGTCCGTTATAGTACACACCCACATTCCCCAGAGTCACTGTCCATTACAGTACACACCCACATTCCCCAGAGTCACTGTCCATTACAGTACACATCCCCATTCCCCAGAGTCACTGCCCATTACAATACACACCCACATTCCATAGAGTCACTGTCCATTACAGTACACATTCACATTCCCCAGTGTCACTGGCCATTGCAGTACACACCCACATTCCCCGGTCTCACTGTCCATTACAGTACACACCCACATACCCTAGAGTCACTGCCCATTACAGTACACACCCACATTGCCCAGAGTCACTGTCCATTACAGTAGACACCCACATTCCTCAAGGGTCACTGTCCATTACAGTACATATCCCCATTGCCAAGAGTCACTGTCCATTACAATACACATCCCCATTCCCCAATGTCACTGGCCATTGCAGTACACACACACATTCCCCAGTCTCACTGTCCATTACAGTACACACCCACATTCCCCAGAGTCACTGCCCATTACAATACACACCCACATTGCCCGGAGTCACTGTCCATTACAGTACACATCCCCATTGACCAGTGTCACTGCCCATTACAGTACACACCCACATTGCCCAGTGTCACTGTCCATTTCAGTACACACCCACAGTCCCCAGTCCCACTGTCCATTACAGTACACATCCCCATTTCCCATAGTCGCTGTCCATTACACTACGCACCCACATTCCCCTGAGTCACTGTCCATTACAGTACACATCACCATTGCAAAGTGTCACTGTCCATTACAGTACACACCCACATTCCCAAGCATCACTGTCCATTACAGTATACCTCAAATTCCCCATTGACACTGTCCATTCCAGTACACATCCCCATTCGCCAGTGTCACTGTCCATTACAGTACACACCCAAATTCCCCAAGAGTCACTGTCCATTACAGTACACACCCACATTCCCCAAGAGTCAATGTCCATTACAGTACACCTCCCCATTGCCCAGTGTCACTGTCCATTACAATACACATGCCCATTCCCCAGTGTCACTGTCCATTACAGTACACACCCACATTCCCCAGTGTCACTGTCCATTACAGTATACACCCAGATTGCCCAGTGTCACTGTCCATTACAGTACACACCCAGATTCACTGTCCATTACAGTACACACCCACATTCCCCAGTGTCAC
>NW_025213087.1:0-10932 GCF_004010195.1 Chiloscyllium plagiosum
CCCAGTGTGATACAGTGACCTCCCAGTGTGATAGAGTGACCTCCCGAGTGATACAGTGACCTCCAGTGAGATATAGCAGCCTCCCAGGGTGATACAGCAACCTTCCAGAGCAAGACAGTGACCTCCCTGCAAGATACTGCAAGCTCTCGGTATGATACAGCGCCCTCCCAGAGTGAGACAGTGACCTCCCAGAATGAGACAGCCCCCTCTCAGAGTGAGGCAGTGACCTTCCAGTGAGATACAGTGAGCCCCCACAGTGAGACAGTGATCTCCCATTGACACACAGTGACTCCCAGTGAGATACAGTGACCTCCCAATGAAATACAGTGACCTCCCAGAGTGAGACAACTTCCCAGTGAGACACAGTGACCTTTCAGAGTGAGACAGTGACCTCCCAGAGTAGGAGAGTGACTCCCAGTGAAATACACTGTCCTGTCAAAGTGAGACAGTGACCTCCCAGAGCAATAAAGTGACCTCCCAGTGTGATACAGTACCCTCCCAGTGTGATACAGTACCCTCCCAGAGTGATACAGTGCCCTCCCAGAGTGAGACAGTACCCTCCCAGTGTGATACAGTGCCCTCCCAGAGTGAGACAGTACCCTCCCAGTGTGATACAGTGCCCTCCCAGAGTGATACAGTGCCCTCCCAGTGTGAGACAGTGACCTCCCAGAGTGAGACAGTACCCTCCCAGTGTGATACAGTACCCTCCCAGAGTGATACAGTGCCACAGTACCCTCCCAGTGTGATACAGTACCCTCCCAGAGTGATACAGTGCCCCCAGTGTGAGACAGTGACCTCCCAGTGTGAGACAGTACCCTCCCAGTGTGAGACAGTACCCTCCCAGTGTGATACAGTACCCTCCCAGTGTGATACAGTACCCTCCCAGAGTGAGACAGTACCCTCCCAGTGTGATACAGTACCCTCCCAGAGTGAGACAGTACCCTCCCAGTGTGATACAGTACCCTCCCAGAGTGAGACGGTGACCTCCCAGAGTGAGACAGTGACCTCCCAGTGTGAGACAGTACCCTCCCAGTGTGATACAGTGCCCTCCCAGAGTGATACAGTGCCCTCCCAGAGTGAGAGAGTGCCCTCCCAGAGTGATACAGTGCCCTCCCAGAGTGAGACAGTGCCCTCCCAGAGTGAGACAGTACCCTCCCAGTGTGATACAGTGACGTCCTAGTGTGACACAGTGACCTCCCAGTGAGATACAGTGCCCCCAGAGTGAGACAGTGCCCTCCCAGTGGGATACAGTGCCCTCCCAGTGTGATACAGTGCCCTCCCAGAGTGAGACAGTGACCTCCCAGTGTGATACAGTGCCCTCCCAGTGTGATACAGAGCCCTCCCAGAGTGAGACAGTGACCTCCCAGTGTGATTCAGTGCCCTCCCAGAGTGATACAGTACCCTCTTAGAGTGAGACAGTGCCCTCCCAGAGTGATACAGTGCCCTCTTAGAGTGAGACAGTGCCCTCCCAGTGTGAGACAGTACCCTCCCAGTGTGAGACAGTGCCCTCCCAGTGTGATACAGTACCCTCCCAGTGTGATACAGTGCCCTCCCAGAGTGAGACAGTACCCTCCCAGAGTGAGACAGTACCCTCCCAGAGTGAGACAGTGACCTCCCAGTGTGATACAGTGCCCTCCCAGAGTGATACAGTACCCTCCCAGAGTGAGACAGTGCCCTCCCAGTGTGATACAGTGCCCTCCCAGTGTGATACAGTACCCTCCGAGTGTGATACTGTGCCCTCCCAGTGTGAGACAGTGCCCTCCCAGTGTGATACAGTGACCTCCCAGTGTGATACAGTGCCCTCCCAGAGTGATACAGTACCCTCCCAGAGTGTGACAGTACCCTCCCAGTGTGATACAGTACCCTCCCAGTGTGATACAGTACCCCCCCAGAGTGAGACAGTGACCTCCCAGTGTGATACAGTACCCTCCCAGTGTGAGACAGTACCCTCCCAGGGTGATACAGTACCCTCCCAGAGTGAGACAGTGCCCTCCCAGTGTGATACAGTGCCCTCTTAGAGTGATACAGTGCCCTCCCAGTGTGATACAGTACCCTCCCAGTGTGATACTGTGCCCTCCCAGTGTGAGACAGTGCCCTCCCAGTGTGATACAGTGACCTCCCAGTGTGATACAGTGCCCTCCCAGAGTGAGACAATACCCTCCCAGAGTGAGACAGTACCCTCCCAGTGTGATACAGTACCCTCCCAGTGTGATACAGTACCCCCCCAGAGTGAGACAGTGACCTCCCAGTGTGATACAGTACCCTCCCAGTGTGAGACAGTACCCTCCCAGGGTGATACAGTACCCTCCCAGAGTGAGACAGTGCCCTCCCAGAGTGAGACAGTGCCCTCTTAGAGTGATACAGTGCCCTCCCAGTGTGATACAGTGCCCTCCCAGAGTGAGACGGTACCCTCCCAGAGTGAGACAGTGCCCTCCCAGAGTGAGACAGTGCCCTCTTAGAGTGATACAGTGCCCTCCCAGTGTGATACAGTGCCCTCTTAGAGTGATACAGTACCCTCCCAGAGTGAGACAGTGACCTCCCAGTGTGATACAGTACCCTCCCAGAGTGAGACAGTACCCTCCCAGTGTGATACAGTGCCCTCCCAGAGTGAGACAGTGCCCTCCCAGAGTGAGACAGTACCCTCCCAGTGTGATACAGTGCCCTCCCAGTGGGATACAGTGCCCTCCCAGAGTGATACAGTACCCTCCCAGAGTGAGACAGTATCCTCCCAGTGTGATACAGTGCCCTCCCAGACTGATACAGTACCCTCCCAGTGTGATACAGTACCCTCCCAGTGTGAGACAGTACCCACCCAGAGTGAGACAGTGACCTCCCAGAGTGATACAGTACCCTCCCAGTGTGATACAGTACCCTCCAAGAGTGATACAGTACCCTCCCAGTGTGAGACAGTACCCTCCCAGAGTGAGACAGTGACCTCCCAGTGTGATACAGTGCCCTCCCAGAGTGAGACAGCGCCCTCCCAGAGTGATACAGTACCCTCCCAGTGTGATACATTACCCTCCCAGTGTGATACAGTGCCCTCCCAGAGTGAGACAGTGCCCGCCCAGAGTGATACAGTACCCTCCCAGTGTGATACAGTACCCTCCCAGAGTGAGACAGTGCCCTCCCAGAGTGATACAGTACCCTCCCAGTGTGAGACAGTACCCTCCCAGTGTGATACAGTACCCTCCCAGTGTGATACAGTGCCCTCCCAGAGTGAGACAGTGCCCTCCCAGTGTGATACAGTACCCTCCCAGTGTGATACAGTACCCTCCCAGTGTGATACAGTACCCTCCCAGAGTGAGACAGTACCCTCCCAGTGTGATACAGTACCCTCCCAGAGTGAGACAGTACCCTCCCAGTGTGATACAGTACCCTCCCAGAGTGAGACAGTACCCTCCCAGTGTGATACAGTACCCTCCCAGAGTGAGACAGTACCCTCCCAGTGTGATACAGTACCCTCCCAGAGTGAGACAGTACCCTCCCAGTGTGATACAGTACCCTCCCAGAGTGAGACAGTACCCTCCCAGTGTGATACAGTACCCTCCCAGAGTGAGACAGTACCCTCCCAGTGTGATACAGTACCCTCCCAGAGTGAGACAGTACCCTCCCAGTGTGATACAGTACCCTCCCAGAGTGAGACAGTACCCTCCCAGTGTGATACAGTACCCTCCCAGAGTGAGACAGTACCCTCCCAGTGTGATACAGTACCCTCCCAGAGTGAGACAGTACCCTCCCAGTGTGATACAGTACCCTCCCAGAGTGAGACAGTACCCTCCCAGTGTGATACAGTACCCTCCCAGAGTGAGACAGTACCCTCCCAGTGTGATACAGTACCCTCCCAGAGTGAGACAGTACCCTCCCAGTGTGATACAGTACCCTCCCAGAGTGAGACAGTACCCTCCCAGTGTGATACAGTACCCTCCCAGAGTGAGACAGTACCCTCCCAGTGTGATACAGTACCCTCCCAGAGTGAGACAGTACCCTCCCAGTGTGATACAGTACCCTCCCAGAGTGAGACAGTACCCTCCCAGTGTGATACAGTACCCTCCCAGAGTGAGACAGTACCCTCCCAGTGTGATACAGTACCCTCCCAGAGTGAGACAGTACCCTCCCAGTGTGATACAGTACCCTCCCAGAGTGAGACAGTACCCTCCCAGTGTGATACAGTACCCTCCCAGAGTGAGACAGTACCCTCCCAGTGTGATACAGTACCCTCCCAGAGTGAGACAGTACCCTCCCAGTGTGATACAGTACCCTCCCAGAGTGAGACAGTACCCTCCCAGTGTGATACAGTACCCTCCCAGAGTGAGACAGTACCCTCCCAGTGTGATACAGTACCCTCCCAGAGTGAGACAGTACCCTCCCAGTGTGATACAGTACCCTCCCAGAGTGAGACAGTACCCTCCCAGTGTGATACAGTACCCTCCCAGAGTGAGACAGTACCCTCCCAGTGTGATACAGTACCCTCCCAGAGTGAGACAGTACCCTCCCAGTGTGATACAGTACCCTCCCAGAGTGATACAGTGCCCTCCCAGAGTGAGACAGTACCCTCCCAGTGTGATACAGTGCCCTCCCAGAGTGATACAGTGCCCTCCCAGAGTGATACAGTGCCCTCCCAGAGTGATACAGTGCCCTCCCAGAGTGAGACAGTACCCTCCCAGAGTGAGACAGTGCCCTCCCAGAGTGAGACAGTGCCCTCCCAGAGTGAGGAGAAAGTGAGGACTGCAGATGCTGGAGATCAGAGCTGAAAATGTGTTGCTGGAAAAGCGCAGCAGGTCAGGCAGCATCCAAGGAGCAGGAGAATCGACGTTTCGGGCATGAGCCCTTCTTCAGGAATGGCTGAGCCTGAAGAATGGCTCATGCCCCGAAACATCGATTCTTCTGCTCCTTGGATGCTGCCTGACCTGCTGCGCTTTTCCCTCCCAGAGTGAGACAGGGGATGAGGTGCTTACCTGAGGGCCCGGCTCAGCTTGTCGTAGTTCATGTGTGGTTTGCACTTGCGGACGCCCCAGAGCTTGGCCACCTCGTCGGGGTCCTTGATGACAAACTCGCCGTAGTCCCCCTGCCAGGCGATGACGTTGTGATACTCCTCCTTCTGAAGCAGCTCCAGGATGAAGTGCCAGAGCTGGATCTGCCGGGACCCGGGACTCGACTCGGGCTTGTAGGCCCAATCCGGGAAGGCAAAGCCTGGGGGGAACAAAGAGACGAGAAGGGCCGTAGTGTTAGAGAGAGGCCTCCAGCTTAGCAGAATCAGCTGCAACCATCCTGCTGTCCATCGATTTGCTCCCAATGGACTTCAACTGAAACCATTCCATTTGAGTTTGCTTCTGAAAGAGTTAATATTTAAGCTACATCAAGCTCAATTGAATAAGGTCTCTCAATCTTACTCCTGATATACCACCTCTAGTTGCAGCTAGTCTTCATTGGGCAAGATGGCTCAGTGGGTTAGCCCTGCTGCCTCACAGCACCAGGGACACGGGTTCAATTCCAGCCTTGGGGTGACTGTCTGTGGGGAGTTTGCGTGTTCTCCCTGTGTCTGCATGGGTTTCTTTTGCAGTTCTTGCATGGTATCTTGCAAATGACATTCATTTTGTTGGTAGTATCTAATGGATCCTTTAGATTCATTAGTCGCTGTTTAAGTGCGTTGGTGGGTTTGTGGGCTACCATGATGCCAAGGGGTCTGAGTCGTCTGCAGATCATTTCTGATATGTCTTTCATGAAAGGTAATGTGGCTAGTTTTTGGTTGTATTGTGTCTCTTGTTTGGACTTGCTTCTAACGTCATTTACAAGATCCCTTGCAAGAACCGTAAGAAACACTACATTGGACAAACAAGCAGGAAACTTGCCCCCAGCGTACATGAACACCAACTGGCCACCAAGAGACATGACCCATTCTCGCTCGTTTCCATACATACAGACTGGGTCAACACACACATCTTAGGACAGGCAAAACAAAGCCACGCATGAGAATTCTTAGAGGCGTGGCAAGCTAACCAGAACTCCATCAATAAACACATCTACCTTCCCTTGAAAAACAATGAACCAGAAATGACATCGCCCACCTTAAGAAACCAAGACCTATAAATAGAGAGGTGGGACGTACCACCAGCACTTCACCAGAGACTCCCACTGATGGTTAGATTCCCTACAGTATGACAACAGGCCGTTCGACCCAACTAGTCCACACCGACCCTCCAATGAGTAACCCACCCTGACCCATTTCCCTCTGACTAATGCACCCAACACTATGGGACAATTTAGCATGGCCAATTCACCTGCACGTCTTTGGACTGTGGGAGGAAACCGGAGCACCCGGAGGAAACCCACGCAGAATGTGCAAACTCCACACAGACAGTCGCCCCGAGGCTGGGATCGAACCTGGATCACCAGTGCTATGAGGCAGCAGTGCTGACCCACTGAGCCACCGTGCCACCCCCCCGAATATGTTACCTAATACGGTCTGAAAATAAACCTTGAAGATCAGCGAGCTAAATTACAGACCTATCATCAATCTGAGCTCCCAACCTTCTCAGAAATCCCTCGCGGAAAAGGTTTTCTAAGATGACAGAGGGATCAATGCAAGGTAGAACATACATGGGTAGGGCTGATACATTTTAATGGTTGGGCCTTGGATAGCGTTGTCGAACAGAGGGACTTGAGGGATACATAATTCTTCAACGCTTGTGCCACAAGACAGGGTTTCAAAAAGACATTTAGCTTTCATTAGTCAGACCTTTGAGTCTAGGAGTTCTGAAGTCATGCTGAGGTTCTACACGAACTTGGCGAGACTTCTTTCGGAGTAGATTAGATTCCCTACAGTGTGGAAACAGGCCCTTCGGCCCAACCAGTCCACACCGACCCTCCAAAGAGCAACTCACCCAGAACCATTCCCCTACATTTACCTCTAACTAATGCACCTAACACTACGGGCAATTTAGTATAGTCAACCCACCCTAACCTGCACATCTTTGGACTGTGGGAGGAAACCGACACAGGCACGGGGAGAGTGTGCAAACTCCACACAGTCAATCACCCGAGGGTGGAATCGAACCCGGGTCCCTGGTGCTGTGAGGCAGCAGTGCTAACCCAGTGTGACATTTTTCACTGGAGCGTTGGAGGGTGAGGGGTGACCTTATAGAGGTTTTATAAAATTATGAGGGGCGTGGATAGCATAATGGACGGTGTCTTTTCCCAAAGATGGGGGATATCAAGACGTGCAAAAAGATGGGAGGGTTAGATGAATTGGCCACGCTAAATTCTCCATAGTGAGATCACTGATGTGTAGGTGCATTAGCCATGGGAGATGTAGGGTTATTGGTTAAGGGGATGGGTCTGGGAGGGTCGGTGTGGACTTGTTGGGCCGAAGGGTCTGTTTCCACACTGTAGGTGTTCTATGTGCTAAAAAAACAGACTGGGGGCATATTTTTAAGGTGAGAGGAGAGAGAGAGAGATATGAGGGACAACTTCTTTACACAAATGGAATGAGCTTCCAGGGGATGTGGGTACAGTTACAACGTTTACAAGCCATTTGGATAAGGACATGAATAGGAAAGGGATATGGGCCAGGAGCAGGCTAGGTTAGTTTGGGATTATGTTCAGCATGGACCGGTTGGACTGGAGGGTCTCATCCATGTGATCCTGGCTAATCGTGCAATCCCAGTATCCCAATCCCACTTTCTCTCCCAAACCCTCGATCCCTTCGGTCAGTAGGGCCAGCTCCCTCTTGAATGTACCTAACGGACCGTGGATGGGAGACAGGTGAGGTTTTCCGATGAGCAGGAAGGCAGACAGACTGGTGATGGGACAAGCGATTGGTGGGGGGGGGGGGCGTGGAGATGGGGAGGGCAGAGTCACTGCCAACGCCTCCTGTCCAGTCATGAAGAGCGCTTGATCTAAAAACTTCTGAGCTCAATGTTGAGCTGGGAAGGCTGTTCAAGTGGCCGAGCAAGGTCCGGTTTCCTGAGCCAAGGTGGAAAAATATAGAGGGCACGGAGGTCAGAGCCGGAGGTCAAGAATGTAGTGGCGGGTGACCAGAAGTTTTCACTCGTCCTATTACCTTCCCCCTCCCCCACACCCAACTCTTTGTCAACGACCCTTATCCTTTTAATCTCACCCAACTTCCAACTTGTCACACATAGAGTCATAGAGATGTACAGCATGAAAACAGACCCCTCGGTCCAACCCGGCCCATATCCCTCCAAACCCTTCCTATTCATATACCCATCCAAATGCCTTTTAAATGTTGCAATTGTACCAGCCTCCACCACTTCCTCTGGCAGCTCATTCCATACACGTACCACCCTCTGAGTGAAAACGTTATCCCTTCGGTCTCTTTTATATCTTTCCCCCTCACCCTAAACCTATGTCCCTCTAGTTTTGGATTCCCCCACCCCAGGGAAGAGACTTTGTCTATTTATCCTATCCATGCTTTTATAAACCTCTATAAGGTCACCCCGCAGACTCTGGCGCTCCAGGGAAAACAGCCCCAGCCTGTTCAGCCTCTCCCTGTAGCTCAGATCCTCCAACCCTGGCAACATCCTTGTAAATCTTTTCTGAACCCTTTCAAGTTTCACAACATCTTTCCGATAGGAAGGAGACCAGAATTGCACGCAATATTCCAACAGTGGCCTAACCAATGTCCTGTACAGCCGCAAAATGACCTCCCAACTCCTGTCCTCAATACTCTGACCAATAAAGGAAAGCATACCAAACGCCTTCTTCACTATCCTATCTTCCTGCAACTCCACTTTCAAGGAGCTATGAACCTGCACTCCAAGGTCTCTTTGTTCAGCAACACTCATTACCATTAAGTGTATAAGTCCTGCTAAGATTTACTTTCCCAAATCACATTTCTCTAAATTAAACTCTATCTGCCACTTCTCAGCCCATTGGCCCATCTGATCAACATCCCGTTGTACTCGGAGATAACCTTCTTCGCTGTCCACTGCACCTCCAGTTTTTCTTCCCCTACGTTGTCTTTTTGCCCCCTTCCCCTCTTTCCCTGCCTCATTATTTACTTCATCGTGATGACATACGGACTATTGGTTTATCTGATTTAATGCCTGGGGGTTCCTGGGGTGAAAATGGACTTTTGAAAAAAACCAAAAGGGGGAGCTGTGTTGAAATAGCCCATAGGCATCACCGGACCACATGAGTTGGCTAAATTCCGACGTGGATCAGAAAACAGAGGCAAAACCCGAACCATAGAAGCATTGAAAATAGGTGTAGGGCTAGGCCATTCAGTCCATCAAGCCTGCCCCACCATTCAACAGGATCATGGCTGATCACTCAATCTCAGTGTCCCATTCGCACCCTCTCCCCATACCCCTTGATCCCTTTAGTTACAAAATCCACCTCCAGCTCCCTCTTGAAGGTATCTAATGAACTGGCCCCAATGGCTTCCTGTGGGAGAGAATTCCACAACTTCACAACTCTCTGAGCAATCCTTCCTCATCTCGGTCCTGAATGGCTTACCCCCTTACCCTTAGATGGTGGGTTCTGGACGTACCCACCATCAAGAACTCTCTTCCTGCCTCGAGCCTGTCCAGACCCGTCAGGATTTTCTATGTTTCTATGAGTTCCCCCACCCCATCCCAATTCTCCTAAATTCCGGTGAGTACCAGCTCAGTCCATTCAATCTCTCCTCGCCTGTCATCCCTCCCATCCCAGGAATCAGTCTGGTGAACTTTCCCTGGACTCCCTCAACAGCAGGAATGTCCTTCCCCAGACTAGGAGACCAAAACTGCTGACAGTCCTCCACATGAAACCCCCCTGTATGACGGGATTAATGTGGGCAATTCACCAGTTTCCTAATTTCCCCTCCCCCTCACGTTATCCCAAGCCTCCAACTCGACACCACCCTCTTGACCTGTCCATCCCCTTTCCCGCTCCACCCTCCTCTCCGACCTACCAGCTCCATCTGAGGAACAGGAAAATCGACGTTTCTGGCAAAAGCCCTTCATCAGGAATACCAATGAAGGGCTTTTGCCCGAAACGTCGATTTTCCTGCTCCTCGGATGCTGCCTGACCTGCTGTGCTTTCCCCGCCACACACTCTCGACTCAGAGACTCCAGTATCTGTGGTCCTCCCTTTCTCCCTGCATAATTGCAGCAAGACAGCCTTACTCTGATCCTCCAATCCTCTCGCTATGGAGGCCATCAGGCCATTAGCTCTCCTCACCACCTCATGTCCCTGCGTGCCAACCTGCGCCCGCTGTTCAACCATGACACCCAGGTCTCGTGGCACCTCCCCTTCTCCCGGCGCTAATTTCCGGGCTCGCTTCTCAAAACAAAAGGGGTCGCTGCACCCAGAATGTAACCTCTGCTTTCTCTCTCCACAGCCAGACCTGCTGAGGTTCTCTGCTTTTATTTCAGACGTCTGGCGTCTGCAGAGCTTTGTTCTGTTTGAGTGGAAAAGAGGACGTGGAGCTGACATTAACATTCTTAACCAAAAACGATGAAGACGGCACGAAAGCCCAATTGGGAAGAGGGGCAGGAATCTCACGAAAATGTTCACATGTTGGAGATGCAACTTTGTCCACAATTAATTGAAGGTGGCAATGTGGTGGTAATAGAGTCATAGAGATGTACAGCACGGTCCATCCCGTCCATGCCGACCAGATATCCCAACCCAATCTAGTCCCACCTGCCAGCACCCGGCCCATATCCCTCCAAACCCTTCCTATTCATATACCCATCCAAATGCCTCTTAAATGTTGCAATTGTACCAGCCTCCACCACTTCCTCGGGCAGCTCATTCCACACACGTACCACCCTCTGGGTGTAAAAGTTGCCCCTTAGCTCTCTTTTATATCTTTCCCCTCTCACCCTAAACCTATGCCCCTCTAGTTCTGGACTCCCCGACCCCAGAGAAGAGACTTTGCCTATTTACCCTATCCATGCCCCTCATAACTTTGTAAACCTCTATAAG
>NW_025213087.1:10962-11052 GCF_004010195.1 Chiloscyllium plagiosum
CCTGTAGCTCAACCCTGGCAACATCCTTGTAAATCTTTTCTGAACCCTTTCAAGTTTCATAATATCTTTCCGATAGGAAGGATAGGAAGG
>NW_025213087.1:12846-22444 GCF_004010195.1 Chiloscyllium plagiosum
CAGCCTTTCCTTTCACTCCAACAGGAGTATACTTTCTCTGGATTCTTGTTATCTCATTTCTGAAGGCTTCCCATTTTCTAGCTGTCCCTTTACCAATATTACTGGGCAGAGGTGGGTACTGCAGATGCTGGAGATTAGAGTTTAGATTAGAGTGGTGCTGGAAAAGCACAGCAGGTCAGGCAGCATCCCAGGAGCAGGAAAATCAACGCTTCAGGCAAAAGTTCCTGATGAAGGGCATTTGCTCGAAACGTCGATTTTCCAGCTCCTAGTAATATTACTGACCTAGGCTAATGTTCGGGGCACCTTGACACAATCATAGCAGCCGGTGGAATTTAAATTCACTAAAAATGTCTGGAATTAAAAGCTAAGCTAAGACTGAACATTAAGCCATTGTCAATTATTGTAAAAATGATTTGGAGATGCTGGTGTTGGACTGGGGTGTATGAAGTTAAAAATCCAACAGGTTTAGATTAGATTACTTAGATTAGATTACTTACAGTGTGGAAACAGGCCCTTCGGCCCAACAAGTCCACACTGACCCGCCGAAGCACACCCACCCAGACCCATTCTCCTGCATTTAGCCCTGCACCTAACACTAATTGGAAGCACTAGCTTTCGGAGCACTGCTCCTTCATCAGGTGGTTGTGGGGAATAAGATTGTAAGACACAGAATTTATAGCAAATTTATTTACTGTAATTTATTTTGCTATCAATTCTGTATCTTACAATCTTAAACGACTCCACAACCACCTGATGAAGGAGCAGCGCTCCGAAATAAACCTGTTGGATGATAACCTGGTGTTGTGTGATTTTTTTTTTTAGATAGGTATTTTTTATTGAAAAAAAAAGGAAATTTTTAAACTTTTTTTTACAAAATTACAAAGTAATACAAACAAGTATAAACACTAATATACAATTAAATATATATAAAAAAAGAAATAAATAATAACCAAAACACAAAAAAATGGGAAAACCCCCCCAACTAACTACTAATCTATCCTACAGACAGCCAAAACATAAGATAGGATATTGTACATTACTTGCGCAAAATAACAGAATAATTAAATACATACTCAAAAAGGATTGACATCAAGACATAATAAAACCACTATTTATATGAGATTCCTCCTCCTGGGGGCCTCTGGACCAGCCAGAACCATTACCACAGCCAGACAAAAGCCCTTGACAATATGGTCGAAATATCTGTGTCGATATAGTTCAGAAAGGGCTGCCATATTTTATAGAATAATTCGGTTTTTTGGTGCACCATATTTGTGAGGAAGTCAAGGGGGATATATTCCACGATTAGCCTATGGGGAGAAAGTGAGGACTGCAGATGCTGGAGATCAGAGCTGAAAAATGTGCTGCTGGAAAAGCGCAGCAGGTCAGGCAGCATCCAAGGAGCAGGAGAATGATTAGCCTATGCCAATTCGAGAGTCCTGGAGGGCCCTCAGCTACCCAAGTCACTAGGATATTTTTCCTTGCACAGAAAGAGAGAATGGAGAATAGTTTCCTCCCGTGCAACTCCAGGGAGGGCAGACTTGAAAAGCCCAGGAGTAGAGGCACTGGATCCAATCCAATCTCCATTCCCAAGATTTCTGTCAGAGCATTCGCTACTCTGTCCCAGTATCTACGGATCTTGTCTCATGTCCATAAACAGTGCGTGAGACTGCCCACTTCTATTTTGCATTTAGGACACATTGAGGGTGTTCCTACCCTAGAACAGGAAATGGCCAGTCCTTACCTGGTCTGACTCGCACGTTATGAATACATACAGCAATGTGGCTACCTTACAAACACCCACTGAAATGGCTGAGGAAACTATCCAGCCAAAATGAATGAAACGGGGCGAAAAGTACTACATAGGCAATCTCAGCAGGGGTTCCTCCGGGGAGTGTCCTCGGCCTAACCACCTTCAGCTGCTTCATCAATGACCCTCCCTCCATCACAAGTGGGGATGTTCACTGAGGATTGCCCAGTGCCCAGCCCCATTCACGACTCCTCAGAGACTGAAGCAGTCCATATCCGAGTGCGACAAGATCTGGACAACCCAGGCTTGGGCTGGCAAATTGGGAAGTAACATTCATACCACACAAATGCCAGGCTGTGACCATCACCAATAAGAGACCACCTAACCACCAGCCCTTGGCATTCAATGGTGTTGCCATCACTGAATCCTCCACTGTCAACATCCTGGGGGTTATCATTGAGCACAAACTGAACTTTAATCACCAAATGCACCAACAAGAGCAGGTCAGAGGTTAGGAATTTTGTGGTGATTAACTCACCTCCTGACTCCTTACCATCGACAAGGCCCAAGGCAGGAGGGTGAGGGAATCCTCCCCACTTGCTCCTGGATGGGGGCAGCTCCAACAACACTCAAGAAGCTCGACACCATCCAGGGACAAAGCGGCCCCCGCTTGATTGGCCCCACATCCACAAACATCCCCTCCCTCCCTCCCCCCCACCGACGCTCAGTAGCAGCAGGGTGTACCATCTACAAGATGCACTGCAGAAATTCACCAAAGGTCCTCAGGCAGCACCTTCCAAACCCACGACCACTTCCATCTGGAAGGATGAGGGGCAGCAGATACATGGGAACACCCCCCCCCCCCACAAGTTCCCCTCCACTCCCCATCCTGACTCGGAAATATATCGCCGTTCCCTCACTGTCGCCGGGTCAAAATCCTGGGATTCCCGCCCTAAGGGCATTGTGGGTCAACCCACAGCAGGTGGACTGCAGCGGTTCAAGATGGCAGCTCACCCCCACCATCTCAAGGGGCAACTAGGGACGGGGTAATAAATGCTGAGCCCAGCCAGCGCCACCCACCTCCCACAAATGAATTTTTTAAAAAGCCAGCATTGAGTTAGGCACCAGATACAGCAACTCTGCAAAAATCCTCCCTATTAACATCTGGGAGCTAGTGCCAAATCCAAGAGAGCTGTTTCACAGACTAGTCAAACACTAGTCAAAGCCTGAGATAGACACACTCACGCAATCATACTTTCCAGACAATGTCGCAGACACCACCATCACCATCCTTGGATAGGTCCTGTCCAGCCAGTGGGACAGTCCTAGCAGGGGTGCTGGCACAGTGGGATACAGTCAGAGGGAGTTCTCCAGGGAGTCCTCAAAGTAACCCCATGACATCGGGTAAAACGTAGGCGAGGAAGCCTCCTGCTCTTCACCACATGCCTGTGGCTGACGAATCAGTATTTCACCATATGGTACAACACGTGGAGGAAGCAGGTGGGAGCAAGGGTCTGGGCGTGGGGGAAATCTCAATATCTCCTCCCCCCACCTCCAGTGGCTCTGCTCCTGATTGAGCCAGTTGGGTCCTGTAGGACATCGCTGCTAGGCTGGGTCTGCGGCAGGTGGTGAGGGAGCCAACAACGTGCTCAACCTCATCCTTACCCATCTGCAGATGTATCTGTCCATGATGGTATCATTAAGGGTGACCACCACACACACACACCCCTCGTGCAGACAAAACCCCGCTTTCACATTGAGATTACTCTCCATTGTAATTTGAGGCACTATCTCCCCCCCCCCCCATGCTAAACCCCCGACAATTCGAGAAGCTTATTCTTCTTTCTTCTTTCTTGGGATGTGGGCATCGATGGCAAAGCCAGCTTTTGTTGGGCCTTCTCGCATCAGCTTGGAACTGGACAGCTTACTTGGACGATGGGTGGTAATTCAAGATCGTGCCTCCAGGAGGCACTGTGGGCCACCAACAGTCGTGGGAATTGGACACAACGTGCGAAGGTCATGGCCTCCCTACCCTGCCATGACCTTTGGATTTACCCTGGTTCAATGGAGAATGGACCAGATACCCCTCACACTACAGAACGCTTTTCCGTGCCAAACAGCAGAAGCAGGAAGTGATGGACAGAGCTAAGCGATCGCACTGCCAACGGATCAGGTCTAAGCTCTATAAGTCCTGGCGCATCCAATCATGGATGGTGGTGGACGATTAAACAACTCCCGGGAACAGGAGGCTTCACACCTATCCCCATCCTCCCTGAAGGAAGAGCCCAGCCCACCGGGGAGAAAGATAAGGCTGAAGCTCCCGCAGCAATCTTCAGCCCAAAGTGTCGAGTGGATGATCCATCTCGGCCTCCTCCAGTGGGCCCCAGCATCACAGAGACCGGGCTTCAGCCAATTCCATTCACTCCACGTGATATCGAGAAACGGGTGGAGATACTGGACACTGGGAAGGCTACGGGCCCTGACAACACTCCGGCTGTAGTACTGAAGACCTGGGCTCCTGAACTTGCTGCTGGCCTGGCCAAGCTGTTCCAGTTCAGTTCCAACCCTGGCATCCAACCGGCAGAGTGGAAAATTGCCCGGGTATGTCGTGTACATGAAAAGCAGGGCAAATCCAACCCGGCCAATTACCCCCCCACCATCAGTCTACACTCGGTCATCAGTGAAGTGATGGAAGGTGACATTAACAGTGCTATCAAACAGCACCCGCTCAGCAATAACCTGCTCAGTGACGCCCAGTTTGGGGTCCCCCAGGGTCACTCAGCTCCTGACCTCATTACAGCCTTGGCTCAAACATGGACAAAAGAGCGGAATTCCAGAGGGGAGGGGAGAGGGACAGCCCTTGGCATCAAGGCTGCATTCGGCCGAGAGTGGCATCACGGAGCCCTGGCCAAACTGGGATCAATGGGTATCAGGGGGCACACTCTCTGCTGGTTGGAGTTATACCTGACGCACAGAGGGAGGTGGTCGGTGGAGGGTCAGTCATCTCAGCTCCAGGCCATCTCTGCAGGAGCTCCTCAGGGGAGTGTTCCCAGGCCCAACCATCTCCAACTGCTTCATCAGTGACCTTCCCTCCATCATAAGGTCAGAGGTGGGGATGTTCGCTGAGGATTGTACATTGTTCAGTGGCATTCGCGAATGAATCAGTTCATGTTCATATCAAGCATGACCTCGACAATTTTGCAGGCTCAAGCTGAAATTTTGTTTATTTATTTGTGCGACTTTGGGAATTATTGGCCGGGCCAGCATTTATAGCCCTTCCCTATGTGCCCTTGAGAAGGTGGGGGTGAGCTCCCTCCTGTAATCACTGCAGTCCACTTGCTGTGGGTTGACCCATAATTCCAGGATTTTCCAGGATTCCAGAACCGTGAAGGAATGACGGCAGATTTCCAAGTCAGGATGGTGAGTGGCTTGGAGAGGAACTTGTAGCTGGTGGTGTTCACAAGTATCTGCTGCCCTTGTCCTTCTAGATGGAAGTGGTTGTGCTGTCTAAGGACCTTGGTGAATTTCTGCAGTGCATCTTATGGATAGTACACACTGCTGCTACTGAGCGCCGGTGGTGGAGGGATTGAATGTTTGTAGATGTGGTGCCAATCAAATGGGTTGCTTTGTCCTGGATGGTGTCGAGCTTCATGAATGTTGTTGGAGCTGCCCCTATCCAGGCAAGTGGGGAGTACTCCATCACCCTCCTGACTTGTGCCTTGTAGATGGTGGATAGGCTTTGGGGTGTCAGGATATGAGTGACTCACTGCAGTATCCCTGGTCTCTGACCTCCTCTTGTCGCCACTGTGTTTATGTGGTGAGTCCAGTTGAGTTTCTGGTCAATGGTAACCCCAAGGATGTTGACAGTGGGGGATTCAGTGATGGCAATACCGTTGAATGTCAAGGGGTGGTAGTTAGAGTGTCTCTTATTGGTGATGGTCATTGTCTGGCATTTGTGTGGTGTGTAACATTTTCACCACAATGATTCAAGTGTCCAATCTCACAGGATAAAGTTGGAAAGACCTATCATATTCTAACTGACTTCCCAATGACAGGATTGAGACACTGAAAGTCATACAGTCATTAAGATCTTCAAGTCTGACTTGAGTTCAAATGATAGTTAATAATCCTGAAATTCGGCTCTGTTAGCTGAATGTCTCTACAGCTGGCTTTAATTTTCAAAAAAGTCAGAGTTCTACTTGTTTAGCTTACTAGCGTACTAGAAAACACAGCAGCTATAGTCTCGGGATTTGTTGCTAGGGAATCTTCAGCCCAAAGTGTCTTCCAAACCAAATTATCTAGCTAATATCTAATATCTATCTTTCTCTCTTAAAAGGTTTGCTTGCCTACTTTCCTCAAAGTCATCTGAATCTTTCCAAAAAATCAGTAATCTAAAAAAGACATTCACTTTTTGATTTTACAATTTAAAGAAGTCATCAATTAAACTTCAAGTAACACAGAATCTCTCCAAATCTTTCCATCTCTTTTCTCTCTTAAAAGCTTTGTTTGCCTACTTTCCTCAAAGTCATCTGAATCTTTACAAAAATTGGTAAACCAAAAAAACTTTTACTTTTTGATTTTACAATTTAAAGTCATCAATTAAACTTCATATAACTCAAGAACTCTCCAAATCTTTCCATCTCTTTTCTCTCTTAAAAGCCTCGCTTACCTACTTTCCTCAAAGTTATCTGAATCTTTACAAAAAGTCAGTAATCCAAAAAACACTTTCACTTTTTGACGTTACAATTTAAAGATGTCATCAATTAAACTTCAGATAACACAAAATCTCTCCAAATCTTTCCATCTCTTTTCTCTCTTAAAAGCTTTGCTTACCTACTTTCCTCAGTCATCTGAACCTTTACAAAAAGTCAGTAATCCAAAAAATACTTTTCACATTTTGACTTCACAATTTAAAATAGTCACAAATTAAATCTCCTTCAACACCAAAGCTCTCAAAATCTTTCCAACTTTTGCAGGTTCCTTCACTTTGCTATTTTAAAGGATTGTGCTTGTCCAAAGTCTGTTGTACACACTATCATTGACACTGTCGTTACAAATTTTATTCAAGAAATTCAGAATCAGTGTTTTAAACACTATCACAATCACTCTTATAGCCATTAGACTGTGACAATCATTGGCACCATCAAATTATAGACATTCTGGGATTGTTCTCAGACAACTACAGAGAATGCTTTTTTTTTCCCGATAGAGCGGTCTGTCAGGATTGAGGGTAAGCTGCCGCCACTAAGCTAAGTCCTGTGCACAACCTGCAAACTGCCACATGCAGGACATGTGGAGCTTGGCTGTTGGGAGTTTGCTAATAACACTCCTGTAGGTTCTGCAGCAGACAATGTTACACATCAATATAATCTATCCACTCCGTAGACAGCGTTACTGTAATTGCCAAGGACAAGAACATTATGAGTCACTGATTCAGTGTTTCTTACTAACATTTGTAAGGACGACGTGTTCAGTTTGTGATAATCATCAATGTAATCAATTTTACACAATCTGTAGTAGCAGTCAATGTTTGAATTAGTTTTATTGTCACTAATACAAACACTTTGATGGACATATTATACTTACTGTTCTAGTCACTGTTAAAAACACTGTTATAGATACTGGCATAACACTGACATAGAGACAACTAAAGGTACAAAAATAGGCACTGTTATAGACACAGCACAAGACACTGCTATAGACAATATAATCGACAAGATATACAGACTGATACAGACACAAACACTGATAGACGCTTTTATTGATACTGTGATAGTCACTGATATTGTCACTGTTATTGACAGTGACAGACACTGTTATAGTCGCTGATAGACAGTGCTATAATTGGTCATATAGACATGATATGGACACTGCTGTTGTCACTGATATAGAAAATGATACAAACATTGATATAAACACTGTCATAGACACTGTTAGAGTCACTAATATAGAAAAAGACAGATACAAACATTAAAATAGACAGCGTTATAGACACTTATAGCATTCTAGTCCCTGATTTTGTCACTGAAACAGACATTAGTACAATCAATGTTATAGACACTGAAATAGACACCAACATATTCGCTGTTATGGAGATTAATATAGTGACTGTATTGGACATTACAATGGACACATAAATACTGTGATAGACACTTCTACAGACAAAGATAGAGACAGTGTTACAGTCACTGATACACACATTAATGGAAACCTTTATAGACAATCTTACAGACACTGTCATAGTCACATTTATAGACACTGTCACAGAAACTAGTACAGATATTAATAGAGTCACTTATATAGATGTTGTTACAGATGTTGCTTCAGATACTACTACAGTCACTGCTATAGTCACTGAGAAACAAAATGGTAAGGCTACTGACATAAATACTGCTTTAGATGTTGGTATGGCCACTGTTATAGATATCAACATAGACATTAAAATATACACTGTCATAGAGACTGCTACAGACACCAATATAATCACTGATAATGACATTAATATCGTCATTGTTTGGACACTGTTATATACTGTTACAGTCACTGATATATACTGTGCTAGACAGGTTTATAGACACTATTTGTCACTGTCATAGTCACTGTTATAATCAATGACATAGACAATAATATAGTCCATGTAATAGACATTATCATAATCAATGATGTATAGAAATAGATAGAAACAGAGTGTTAATATCATTGTTAGAGACAGTAATATAAACACTGCTCTATTCACTGATCTCGACACTGATATAGTCACGGGTATAGATACTGATAAAGACATTGATACAGAAAATGTTGTAGACACTATTACAGATACTGTTATGGATGCTGTTATAGTCTGTGTTATAGATACTGACAGACACACCGATACAGGCACCGTTACAGTCACTGATGTAAAAACTGATGCAGACAATAATGTAGACAATGTTCCAGTTCCTGTTAAAGTCACTACCATAGACACTGATGTGGACAAATACAACAGTTATACTGAGACTGGTGAAGACACCATTAAGATCACTATTACACACACTGATATAATTCGGAGATGCCGGTGTTGGACTGGGATGTACAAACTTAAAAATCACACAACACCAGGTTATAGTCCAACAGGTTCAATTGGAAGCACACTAGCTTTCGGAGCGACGCTCCGTCATCAGGTGATTGTCAGGTGTCGCTACAGATACTGATACAGAGGCAGTTACAGACAGGGATATAGAGGCAGTTATACATAGTGATATAGAGGCAGTTACAGACACTGA
Source organism: Chiloscyllium plagiosum (assembly GCF_004010195.1). Lineage (NCBI taxonomy): Eukaryota > Metazoa > Chordata > Chondrichthyes > Orectolobiformes > Hemiscylliidae > Chiloscyllium > Chiloscyllium plagiosum. The sequence goes on from NW_025213087.1 coordinate 21,859, forward strand.
TATAGAGGCAGTTACAGACACTGATATAGAGGCAGTTACAGACACTGATATAGAGGCAGTTACAGACACTGATACAGAGGCAGTTACAGACACGGATATAGAGACAGTTACAGACACTGATACAGAGGCAGTTACAGACACTGATATAGAGGCAGTTACAGACACGGATATAGAGGCAGTTACAGACACTGATATAGAGGCAGTTACAGACAGGGATATAGAGGCAGTTACAGACACGGATATAGAGACAGTTACAGACACTGATACAGAGGCAGTTACAGACACTGATATAGAGGCAGTTACAGACACGGATATAGAGGCAGTTACAGACACTGATATAGAGGCAGTTACAGACAGGGATATAGAGGCAGTTACAGACACTGATATAGAGGCAGTTACAGACACTGATATAGAGGCAGTTACAGACACTGATATAGAGGCAGTTACAGACACTGATATAGAGACAGTTACAGACACTGATATAGAGGCAGTAACAGACACTGACATTTAGGCAGTTACAGACACTGATATAGAGACAGTTACAGACACTGATATAGAGGCAGTTACAGACACTGATACAGAGGCA
>NW_025213087.1:29642-30427 GCF_004010195.1 Chiloscyllium plagiosum
CCAGTGTGTCTTTGGTGAGGGTGATGTTTATTGGTGTAAATAGGGCCGTCACATTGAAGAAACCATGACCTCGCTGTCCTCTTACCATGGTGTCTTTGATATTGTGAAGGAATTCCTGGTTGGAGTGGATGGAATGGCTTGAGTTTCAGTTTGCATTGCGGTTCCATTGCTAATCTGTATGCCAGTGTACTGGGAAGTGAGACCATAGGTCTGCGGGGGGGGGGGGGGGGGTGGTGGTTTGTTTATATACCTTTGGCAATCCGAAGAAAAGGGGTGTGTTGGATCATGCAGGTTTCATTCTTTGGAGGTATATCTTGTTAATTTCACCAATGATAAATCAATAAGTTAGGGAAGAGGTAACAGAGGCACTAAAACAAGTATTTAAAATTCCATTAGAAAATGGAATAGTGCCAGAAGACTGGCAGATGGCTGAAGTAATTCCTATATTTAACAGGGAGATAGCACAAGTCTACAGAAATATAGACCAGTTAGTTTAAAATCAGTGGTTGCAAAGATAATGGAATCCTTACTCAAAACTAATAGGAAACATCTCGAAACAGAAAGTTTAATTGGGAATGGATGGAATATACTTCAAAAGAGAAGGTCATTGCTCAGCCCCAAATAACATCTCTGGGCACAATCTATGGACAAGAGCCACATGTACCCCTTGTCCACAGATGTTGGCATTTGACATTTACCAAGTCCTCATAATTGTCACGGCATTTCTCCCATCTACTGGCAGGTCACTCGAAGCACAGACATTAACTACATTGGCAGCTTTTGTA
>NW_025213088.1:0-11306 GCF_004010195.1 Chiloscyllium plagiosum
GAGATGTGCATTGGATAATAAAGCTAATTCAGGTCAATGCCCTTCTCCTACACTGTCATTATTGTGCGATGCTGATCCCAGGAGAAATGGGGAAGCAGAGAATGGAATGTTATTTGTTTAATGGGTGGAAGTAATGTTCCACATGATGTCACTGACTGGTCTCACCTGGGCACAGAGAGAGCCATAAATGGGACTCACGTTTGGGTAGGATTTACAGTTTCCCTGGAATCTATCAGGGCAAAGTGAATTCCCATTCCCTTGAAAATAGAATGGGACGGCCGGAAATCCTCCTGATAAAGGATACTTATTATCCAATTCTGGCAGCCTTTAGTGTACCTGGGAAGTCAGTGAATCCTTGTCGGTCAATCGTTGTCATGGGAGCTGAAGGTTTGGTGCCTGATAGTTACTTTAACATTTCCCCTTTCACATCAGAGCTACACAATTTCGGAGCAGCTGGAGTACAGCGTTTCAAATGTGCTTGTGGCAAGGGAGGTGTTTATCCCAGTGATGGAAAATAGGAGCTTGAAATTCCTTGATGCAGTGCAGGAGTTTCTCTCTCTGTCTCTCTCCCTCCACCTCCAGACCCTTGTACAGCTGCAGTGTCTGTGTTTGAGTCACACACTGACACCCTGCATGCTGTTTAATGTGGACAATGCAGTCTGAGGCAACTCCACAGTGTTTTTTGGAGGACATTTTATGAAATGTTTTTTGGAAGACACAATGAAGGAACTCTGAGGAAACCGATCAGTACGAGTGATGTCAGGAATGAGCTTGTGTCGTTAATGAGAGACAAGCAAATGCTGCAACCACTTTAATGTCGGCCAGTCAATAAGACGAGGAAAATAGAAATCAAAACTGAAGAAAGCTCATAGACCTGATAAGGAAATATTTAATCTCTTTCTGTACTGTCTGTATGGTCCAACTTGTCCATGCTGACCAGATATCCCAATTCAATCTCGTCCCATTTGTCAGCACTTGGCTTATATTCCTCAATACCCTTCCTATTCATATACCCATCCAGATGCCTTTTAAATGTTGTAATTGGACCAGCCTCCACCACTCCCTCTGGCAGCTCATTCCACATACGCACCACTCTCTGCGTGGAAATGTTGCCTCTTTAGTCCTTTTTAAACCTTTTCCCTCTCACCCTAAACCTATGCCCTCAAGTTCTAGATTCACCCAACTCAGGGAAAAGAGCTTGTGTATTTATCCTATCCATTCCAGTCATGAATTTATAAACCTCTATAAGGTCACCCCTCAGCCTTCAACGTTCCATGGAAAACAGCCCCAGCCTATTCAGCCTCTCCCTGTAGCTCAAATCCTCCAACCCCCACCTGCTACATTCACTATTTCCAATTGATGATCAATAATATTCCTGCTGACTTGCCTTTTGTCCCTGATCAATATTGCCCCTGCTCTGCTGCCGCCTGGAAATGATCAACAGAGCCTCATGTTGTCTCAACCCCAGCACCCCCTGCTCCTTGATCAATCAAGTTCCTGCTGTCTTTCCCCCTGTCCTGGGTTAAGCAGGCTCCTTCTACCGTCCCCCATGTCCATTTTCTAGAAGACTCCTGTAATCTTGCCCTCAGTCCATGATCAAGAGGGCTCCTGCTGCCTTGCCTCCCTATCCTGGATCTACAGGAATCCTTCTCCCCCTGCAAACTATCCATGATCAGTCAAACTCCTGCTTTCTTAGATCTTCTCCTTTATCAGTAGAGCTCATACTGTTTTACCCACTGTCCATGATGATTGTCATGAAGTTGAAAGTGTGTACTGTACCTTTAAGAGAGTGTGAATGGTGTTTTGCACTGAGAGCTTGCAAGCACCTATCATATGGTAGGTACGGCTAGGTCAGTTTTTCTCACTTTGTTTTCTTCCTTTGTTTAGTCCTGTGTGGGCTTTCATGATTAGCAGGGGCAGTTACATGTTCCCCCTGCAGAATGTGGCAGGTGACAGACACGACACATGTCTCTGCCGACCACATCTGTGGGAAGTGCACCCACTCCAGATCCTCAAAGACCAAGTTAGGGAACTGGAGCTGGAGCTGGATGAACTACAGATCACCCAGAAGGCTGAGGGGGAAATTGAGAGGATGTACAGGGTGGTGGTCACTCTTCAGACACAGGATAAGGACTGCTGGATTACAGTCAGGGGGAGGAAAGGGAGTCAACAGATAGAGCAGTTGCCATTCCCCTCAGGAATAAGTATATCATTTTGGATACTGCTGGTGGGGACAGCCTACCAGGGAAAAGCCATAGTTGTCAGGTCTCTGGCACTGAGCCTGGCACTGTGGCTCAGAAGGAAGGGGGAGAGTAGAAAAGCGCTAGTGGTGGGGGACTCAATAGTTAGGCGGATTCACTGGTGATTTTGTGGTCAGGAACGGGATTCCCAGAAGGTATGTTGCCTCCCCTCTGCCAGGATCCTCGCTATCGCCGATCAGGCTTACAGGATTCGGAAAGGGGAGGGTGAGCAACCAGAAATCGTGGTACATATTGGCATTAATGATATAGCCAGGAAAGTGATTGAGGATCTGAAAAGTGCCTACAGACAGCTCGGTTGGAAGCTGAAGAGCAGGACGAGTAGAGTAGTGAACTCAGGTTTGCTACCAGTGCCACGAGATAGTCAGATGAGGAACAGTCAGCGAATGCAACTTAACACGTGGCTGTGAGGCTGGTGCAGGAGGGAGGGCTTCAGATACTGAGACCATTGGGATTCCTTCTGGGGAAGGTGGAACCTGTACATGCTGGATGGGTTGCACCTGAGCTGAAGGGGCACAAACATCCTGGGTGGGAGATTTGCTCGTGTGATTCGGGAGGGTTTAAACTAGTTTGGCAGGGGGGTTGGAATCAGAGCCACGTATCTGAGGTAGCGGTTGTAGATGGGGCAGTGACCGGATGTAGTGAATCTATCGGGAAGGTTTTTCACGTGATGAAACAGAGGGACGGTTAATGTGTGTCTGCTTTAATGCAAGGAGTGTCAGAAATAAGAGTGATGGCATAAGAGCATGGATCAGTACTTGGGACTGTGATGTTGTGGCCAAAACGGAGATGTGGGTTTCACAGGGGCAGGAATGGTTGCTCGATGTTCCAGGATTCAGACCGTTTAAAAAGAACAGGGAGGGTGGAAAAAGAGGAGGGTGTGTAGCATTGCTATTCGGAGAGTGCATCACAGAAACAGAAACAAAGGTTGTTTTAGATTAGATTAGATTCCCTACAGTCTGAGACTGCAGTCCATTGGGTCAGGGATAGTGTAATCTCACAGAGTCACTGCAACAATGAGAGAGTGCAATTCCTTCCCACAGTCAGGGATTCACCTTCCCTTGTAGAGTGGGTCAGTTATTAAAGGTTGAATTTATTCTGCTTCATCTGATCACAATTTAATTGCGAATATTAATCTGTTTCCTTATTATGTTCATTTACTGGATTTGTAGATGCCTTCACTTCACCTTCTTTGAATCATAACATGGAACATATTTCTTTAAGGAACAAACTGTGAGCCCCAGAGCTACCTTTGCTCCAGAGCATCTCCAAGTAACCCTCAATACAGACCTGTAAATAGCTCCACCATATCATGGAGCACACAGGCAAATTGGGGGAGACTTCCACCAATGTGTTATGCCCAGGCATCCTGTGTATGCCATGCTGACACAGGTCGAGGTGGTCAAGAACAATATCTCCTTTAATCTACTTTCGCAATCACCAACTCTGGAAGAATGCGAGCTTCCGAATTTTGAAGCAGTAACAGAGAAAGAACAGTGATTCAGTCCGTGATCAGAGCAGTGTTTGTCTCGGAGGGGAATTTTCAGGCAGCATTTCTACCAGCCATCTGCTGCCCTTGCCCTTCTGGTTGGGAGAGATTGTGGGTTTGGAACCTGCCTTCAAAGGAGACATGGTGAGTAACTGCAGTGCATCTTGTAAATGGTACAGACTGCTGACACCATGTGTTGTATGTGGGGGCAGGAAATGTGTACCTGGTGGATTTAGCATTAAACGAATAAGCACTTTTCTTAGCTTCCTGAATTTGCTTAGAGCTGGGCTTTACTCAGACAGTCAACTGGACCCTATTCCATCTCTCTTCCTAATTACGCTTTCTGGAGGGTGGAATTTGGAGAGCTATTAAATGAATTACTCACCAGTGAATTCTGTATTCAGGACCTTCACACAAACCCACAGTATGTGCATGGTTAGTCCAGTACAGTTTCTCATCCACCTGAAATCCCAGCATGTGGGGCAGCACAGTGGCTCAGTGGTTAGCACTGCTGCCTCACAGCACCAGGAGCCCAGGCACGATTCCAGTCTTGGGTGACTGTCTGTGTAGTGTTCGCACATTCTCCCCATGTTGGTGTGGATTTCCTCCGGGTGCTCAAGTTTCCTCCCACAGTCCAGAGATGTGCAGGTTGGGTGAATAGGCCATGCTAAATTGCCCATAGTGTTCAAGGATGTGTATGTTAGGTGCATTAGTCAGGCATCAATGTAAAGTAATCGGGTAGGGGAGATGGGTCTGGATGGGATAATGTTTGAGGGTCGGCATAGACATGGTAGTTGGAATGGCCTGTTTCCACACTGGAGGGATTCTATGATTCTATGTTGATTGTGGGAGTTTCAGTACGGTCAACTCATTGAATGATAAGTAGAGATGGTGATATTCTCTGTTGTTGGTGACAGTAAGTGTAGCACATATTCACTTGAGTAGCACATATTCACTCCGATTAGGATAATCTGCGAAAATACCTCATGAAACACCATCCTGTATGGAAGATTGGACAATTCATCTCATTTTCAAGTATCTGCAGAGTGACTGTATCTTTGATGATCACCACCCTTATGGCAGGCTGCAAACCAAAGCATGAAGAGAGGAGGCAGAAATTTGCCCCATTACCATAGCCGTCAGAAATCTGCCACCATTTGTCCTCCTGTTATTGCTGCCTTGACAAATTCCAGCCAAAATCTACTGGAACTGATGTGGATTATTCATTAACTTTTCATTCCACTAACACATTGGGATTTGACATTTCTATTAATGCGCATTATTAAATGACACACTTGAAAGCCTAAGTGATGAATAAGATATGGACATTCCATGTGGGCCACAATAATTTTTCACTTCTTTGTCCATCTCTTGCAGCAAATGTTATGACAAATGTGATTCTCTCCAGAGGAAATTGTGGCCTTTCAAAGTGTATCTCTGTCTACATGGTGGGCATGGCAGTAGCGGATCTTCTCGTCATGATCTTCAATGTGATTGTGTACTTGATATTTAATTATCACTTTCCATATTCCTTTCTGTCTTATACTGCTGTATGTAAGTTTGTCTTGTACATAACTTTTGCTACTCTGTATATGTCAGTGTGGTTCACAGTCACATTCACATTTGATCGATTTGTAGCGATCTGTTATCATGAGTTTAAAGAAAAGTACTGCACCAAGAGAATTGCAACTATAGTTATAGCAACATCTTCAGTCCTGACTTGTTTAAAGGGTATTCCAATGTTCTTTTCATATGAAGCTGAACAAATTATTAACAATGTGCACTGGGGATGCAGGACAAAAGCAGCTGTTTATACAATACCTGCATGGTCAGTGTACAGTTGGATGCAGTCAACGTCAGTCGTTTTGCTTCCTTTTGCTCTCATGACCTTGTTTAATTCTTTGACTGTCAGACGTATTTTATTAGCTAACAGAACACGCAACGGACTCCGAGCTAAAAGCACCGAGAGTCAGAGTGATCCAGAGGTGAGAGGTCGGAGGAAATCCATCATATTACTCTTCACTGTGTCAGGCAGCTTTATTCTGTTGTGGTTAACATCCGTTGGAAGTTTTACAGCCACCAGATTATCAAATAGTGTCTACTATCAAGGTGATTACTCAAATCCTGAATATATCGCCACGGAAACTGGATATCTGCTCATGTATATAAGTTCCTGTACAAACACGTGTATTTATGCAGCAACCCAGAGGAAATTCAGAGAAGAGCTGAGAAATGTTCTCAAGTCTCCTTTTGAACAGTTTCTTAGTTTTTTTTAAAAATAGGGAACAGATGGATTCAAATAAAAAGAATTATCTTGCACCTAAAACAACATTTCATCTGGCTTGTTGTATGAGAATGTCAATCGTCCTGAGAATCTGACAATGGGAAATGGACATGAATGATCTTCAATAAAAGCTAAAATGGTCCATTTGAAAGTTGTGTTTTCAATACTTTTCCATTGATTCCCCAAAGTAAATGATGGATGACACTGACATCAAGTCTGGTCTGGTCTGACCTGGATGTCGACAAGCAAGTATCTCTCGATGTTTCAGGAACCTGTCCCTCTTTGCAGTTGTAGTCGGCCGAGTTGTGTGTCTCGGTCTATTAATGTGAGGGGTCCAACAACGAGAATGAACTCAAAGCTCAGGTTTCCCATGCAGACACAAGTTTCTAACTTTGTTCTGGCGGCAGGGCGACACAGTGGCTCAGTGAGGCACAGAATCCCTTCAGTGTGGAAACAGGCCCTTCGGCCCAACAAATCCACACCGACCCGCCGAAGCGTATACCACCCAGACCCATACTCCTACATTTACCCCTTCACCTAACACTAAGGGCAAATTAGCATGGCCAATTCACCTAACCTGCACATTTTTGGATTGTGGGAGGAAACCGGAGCACCCGGAGGAAACCCACGCAGACACGGGGAGAACTTGCAAACTCCACACAGTCAGTCGCCTGAGGCGGGAATTGAACCCTCTGGCGCTGTGAGGCAGCAGTGCTAACCACTGTGCCACTGTGCCGCCCATCTTGTTACAGGACAATGAGTGGGAGACAGTGGAACATTTCTCAAAGACACTGAACCTGTGTCATTCATTCAGATAGTGGCTGCTGATGCCTCTTCCTGGCCCCTTTTTCTTTCCTCATGGTTCTGGTCCTCCAAGCGTCACCTTGTCACACGGTGGTCATCTTGGACTGATGTCAACACATGTGTACCATTTGACCTCTGAACATTTCTTTGACTCAACAGCGGCATTTGCTGTTACCATGGAGCATGCTCACCATGTGACGCTTTAAAACATATATGCACGTACTTCAGGGGAACACAGCAGGGTGGGGGTTGATCAGGTCAAGGGTCAAAGAGACTGGGACTGGGGGTGGGAGAGAGAGATCAGGATAAGTGATGAGGAGACTATGACTGGAGGTTGGACAGACAAGGACAGGGTCAAAGAGACTTGGACTGGGGAGAGAGATAGATCAGGGAAAGCGATAAAGAGATTGTGACCAGTTGGTGGAGCGATGTGGGGATAAAGTGACTGAGCTGGGGAGAATAATGTGTGATGAGGACAAGAGGCAAAGAGACTGGAAGTGGGGGTTAGAGAAGAGACCTGGGCAAGAGCAAAGAGAGTGGGTCTGGGAGGGGGGGTGTAGAGAGATCAGGACAAGGAGACTGGGACTGGGGTGTAAAGAGATCAGAACAAAGATCAGAGAAAATGGGACAGCGGGGATAAGAGAGAAATCAGTGGAGTCATCCTGACTGGGAAGAGATCAAGAGCAACAGATTGGGAATTGGGAAGCATGGGATTGGGACAAAACCAGAAATTGCTGGAAAAGCTCAGTAATCTGACAGCATCCATGGAGAGAAATCAGAGTTAATGTTTCAGGTCCAGTGACCCTTCCTCAGAACTGATGATAATGAGGGAACAGTTGTTTGTTTTGTGTCAAAGATAGGGTTGAAGTGAGGGGGACACAGAGCCCAAAGAGAGAGAACAACAGTTGGACAGACAAAGGAGTGGATAATGATTGGCCAAGGAGAATGAATGGCTGCTAATGGGGCCTATTAGTGGCTAACAATGGATTGTGTGTAACAGCAGATCCGGTGTGTGGGAGCTGGGGTAAGGACATGGGAGAAGGTGCCTCAAGCCCTGAAATTGTTGAAATTGCTTTGAGACCAGAAGGCTGCAGAGCTCCCCAACGGTAAATGAGGTGCTGTTCTTCCAGCTTGCATTGAGCTTCACTGGAGCACTGCAGCAAGCCTGAGGCAGAGATGTTGGTCAGGGAGCAGGGTGGAGTGTTGAAGTGGCAGGCAACTGGAAGCTCAGGATCATTTTTGCAGACACAACAGAGGTGTTCTGCAAAGCAGTCGCCCAACCTATGCTTTGTTTCCTCAATGTGGAGGAGAGCGCATGGTGCCAGAAATGGTGCCGAATGATCCGCTGGGTGTGGATGCTGGTGGGATGGTAGGTGAGAACAAGGGGAGACCCTGTCACTGTTGTGGGAGGGAAGAGTGGAGGGAGGGGCTGATGTCCAGGAGATGGGTCAGATTTGGCTGAGGCCATGGGGGCTGGGGAATCCTCACTTGAGGAAGAAAGTGGACATTTCGGAGGGCCCTTTCTCTAAGTTGGCCTCATCGGAACTGATACAACCAAGACGGAGAAACTGGAAGAATGGAATAGAGTCTTTTCAGGAAGCAGAGTGTGAGTATGTATTGTCAAGGTAATTTTGGAAGATGGTGGGTTTATACTAGTGGCCAGCCTATCCCCAGAAAAGGAAACAGAGATGTCGAGGATGGAAACAGTGGAGTCAGAGGTGGACCAGGTGAATGGAAGAGAGAGGGGTGGAGATTAGAAGCTCAGTTGATAAACATGTCGCCTTCCAGACGAAAGAGGGAACCAATAATATCATCGATATATCCAAGAAAGAGTTGTGGGTGGGGGTTGAAGTAGGACTGGAACAAGGAATTGGGAGTGTGGTGCTGGAAAAGCACAGCAGGTCAGGCAACAGCCGAGTTCTCCTGCTCCTCGGATGCTGCCTGACCGGCTGTGCTTTTCCAACACCACACGCTCGACCCTGGTCTCCAGCGTCTGCAGTCCTCACTTCCTCGCTCTGGAACAGGGAATGTTCTACAAAGCCCACCAACAGCCAGGGCCCATGTGGGGACCCATGGCCATGCCTCTGGCCTGAAGAAAGGGACAGAGTTAAAAGAGAAGTTGTTCAGAGTGAGGATGAGCTTGGCCAGGCGAAGGAGGGCAGTGGTGGATAGGGACAGTTCAGGCCATTTTATCCAAGGGAGAAGTGGAGAGTCCTGAGACCATCCTAATGGGGGAAAGATGGGGAAAGGGATTGCACATCCATAGTAAGGAGGGGGCAGCTGGAGTCTGCAAACTGGAAATTCTGAAATGGATATAAAACTTCAAAGGAATCATGGAATGTATGTGGAGAAGATACTAGACAAGGGGATTAAAAAATACTTGAGGGAGGGATTGGGGTAAGAGGTTGTGATTGGGGGTGGAGGAGGTGGGGAGGGAGGATGTCAGGACTTGGACAGAAAGGAATCAGGGATTTGGACCCCTCGGTTTTGCGCATACCAAACTGCACTTCCCTCCCCACGGTCTCTGTCCAACTGCCTGATCTGCACCCTCTACAGTTCCCATATTACCCAGTCACCATACATGACAGCTCCCCTGTACCAACATCCATTAAAAATTTCCTAACTCATCAGTGAGATCCCAGCCCCTAGGATGTCAGAGGAAGTGAGTATGGACAAAGTTAAAACTCACACAACACCAGGTTATAGTCCAACAGGTTCATCTGGAGGCACTAGCTTTTGGAGCGCTGTTCCTTCACCAGGTGGTTGTGGAGCATGGGATCATAAGGAAGATGTCAGGACTTGGACAGAAAGGAATCAGCTCAGGGATTTGGACCCCTAGGTTTTGCGCATACCAAACTGCACTTCCCTCCCCACAGTCTCTGTCCAACTGCCTGATCTGCACCCTCTACAGTTCCCATATTACCCAGTCACCATACATGAAAGCTCTCCTATACCACCATCCATTAACAATTTCCTAACTCATCAGTGAGATCCCAGCCCCTAGGATGTCAGAGGAAGTGAGTATGGACAAAGTTAAAAATCACACAACACCAGGTTATAGTCCAACAGGTTCATCTGGAGGCACTAGCTTTTGGAGCGCTGCTCCTTCATCAGGTGGTTGTGGAGCATGGGATCATAAGACACAGAATTTATAGCAAATAGTTTACAGTGTCATGGAGCTATAATGATATATTGAACAACCTAGATTGCTGTTAAGTCTTTCTCCTTTGAGAATGGGTTGCAGGTTCAGTTCATTAATATGTAAATCCCAGAACTTCTTTCAAGTCACATTCTTGAGAAAAAGTGACATCTCAGCTGAAACGATGTATTAAAGATGTGAGGTTAGAGTCTGTCTTTATCCCAATCTTGAGTCAGACTGGTTCTATTTCCAAAGTGGAAGTTATAAAATATTACACGAATTGCCAGCCTGCATTGACTGCCTGCAGATTGCCTGCTTCTTGAGTGAAATAGAATGCATCTGCAAATATAATTCTGCAAATGCAAATTCACCTCACAGACTTATATGTGTGCACGTGCATGAGACAGTGTTAGTGTCTGCATGTGAGTATGTGATGTGAGTGTGAGTGAGCGTGAGAGAGTGTGTGTTTGCATGTGTATATGCTTGGTAAAGTGTGTGTGTGTGTGTGATGGAGTATAAGCTTGTGGGAGGGTGTGTGCATGGGTATGAGTGTGGGTGTGTACGTGTGTGTGTATGAGACAGAGTGTATATATGAGAGAGGGTCTGTGTCAGTGTGTGAGTATTTATAGTGTGCGTGTATGTGTGAGTGAGTGTGTGAAAGCGTATAGTGTAGTGGGGTCAGCGTGATATGAACCCAAGGTTCCGGTTGAGACCAACCACACTGGTAACGAACTTGGCTATCATCCTCTGCTTGGCCACTTTTCGTTGATGCGTGTCCCGAAGTCTGCCTTGGAGAATAGTCACCTGAAGATCCGAGACCAAACGTCCCGGACCGCTGAAGTGTTTTCCAACTGGGAGGGAATACCCCTCTGTGTTGATTGTTGTGCGATGTCTATTCATCGGTTGCAGTAGCCTCTGTTCAGTCTCACCAATGTACCAAGCCTCAGGGCATCCTTGCCTGAAGCCTATGAGATAGGCAACATTGGCCTAGTCACATGAGTACCTGCCGCGGACATAGTGGGTGGTTTCCCCATGTGTAATGATGGTATCTGCATTGACACTCTGACACGTATTGCAGGGGTTGCTATGTTAGGGTTGTATGGTATTGCAGATGATGATGTCCTAAGGTTGGTCAGTTTGCTGCAAACAATGCTCTGTTTGAGGTTTGGTGGTTGTTTAAAGGTGAGCAGTGGAGGTGTGAGGAAGATCTTGGAGAGGTGCTTATCCTCGTTCATAATGTGTTGCAGGCTGCAAAGAACATAGCGTAGTCTTTCGGCTCCCAGGAAATACTGGACAATGAAGGGTACATCCCATGTCTGTCTCCTGAGGAGA